>NC_055971.1:7913394-7958394 GCF_018492685.1 Alosa sapidissima | reverse complement strand
AACAGCTTAGAATCCATGCAAAAATACTTAAAAAACAATTTTTAATAAATATTTCAGGAAAATATAAGTTGTATGTGTATGAGTATGTGTTTATCAGTTCCAAAGTTTAATAAATTAGACAGTGATGGCACAGTGCTCTGTCTTTTTTTCTCAACTAAAAATGCTTTGCGCTGGTTAGGGGGTACTTGGATGAAAAAATATTTCACAGGGGGTACATCACTGAAAAAAGTTGAGAACCACTGGTCTAAGGTATCTGCCATTTCCAGCCCAGAGTCTGTCTGTGTTCCCCTGGCCATGTTGCTCAGGCACCCAGAGATGAGAGGGGCGGGATGGACACAGCTGGTCTTCTCATGAAGGACCTCCACCTGATGCCTCGGACACCTCAGACATCAATAGGCATTAACAGCTACAGAGGACTCCCAGACAACCCAGAGTATCTCTACCAGCAGGCAGACACAAAACAGCAGGCATCTACCTGGAGTGGACACTACTCACTACCCACAACTGTGTAGGTACTGCTTATAACATAACAAAAACATACTTGAAAAGACTCCTCAAAAGCGGTATGATAAACAGTATACTGGTAGTGTATTCTATGAAACGTATTTATCCTCTCCTCTCTGACGTCACATTCTGTGTGTTTGGGGACCACAGTGACCCTTCTCAGAGGTCACAACACTGTCCTGGAGTCATAAGGGACCCAGATTCTCATCGCAAGGACACTGACCCGCATTGTCAGCATACTGTAAGAGGAAGCGAGCGGCAGTGTTTTCTATTATGGTCAGCAGATAGCCACAGCCAACACAAGTGGCTTTTCCTTGGAAGCCAAGACATTCTGAATGTATTCTACAAACATTAACATGAATCCTGGTCGCTTTACATAAAAGTTTACAATTAACAGTTTGAAAAAGTATCATAGCAATCCCTCTCTGATTCAGATGAGGCAATGGGGGTAGCTGGCTGAGATAAATTTAAAAATCTTGCAGACTGACCAGATATGAGTCAATGAGTCAAGATGGTGATGTCTTGTGTGTCAAACTGTCACGTAGTCTATGTTTTACGAGCAGCTATGAGCAAGCCCAATAAAACTATAAAACAGATCTTTGCACGAAAGCACATTTCCTTAGAAATGGCAGACTGGCTTTGAGGGGAACTCTGGTCCCAGACTTCTAATGAAATGTAGTTGTACAAGGAAGGAGATCAAAGGCACTGGTCAAAGTGGTTGTTGTAAAAATGGTCATCAGTTAACCTGAAAGCAAAGCCACTGAATCATGCCATGTTAGTACCAAACAGCATTAAGCATTTACTGTAGTTAAACATGACTGGATAATATTTCTGAGGAATTTACAGCCGAGGTGTGGACATGCCTTCCTACTGCCTGTTTGTGCCAATTCCTTAACATTCCAGTCGCTTACTGTAGCTCGTTCTGTTTACCCTTATTCGGAAAAACAAGCTGCCCCTTTTGAAAAGCTTCCTGTCAGGTGATGGTAGCGACAGTGACAGGTTCAGGTTCAGGTTCAGGTTCAGGTAAGCCCTGTGGAAATCTGATGAGTCACCCATAGCATCTGGCCCCATCTGTGGAGGTTCTGGGGGCTGCGACTTTCCATGGTGAAGGACACGCAGAGGATAGAGTGTGGAGAGTCATGGAGCATCACAAAGGGGCTTCGGCTGACTTATTCATTAGCAATCTGCTGGGACTGGAGCAGACGGTGTGTGGGGGGGGGGGGGGGGGGGGGGGATTAAAGGGGAGATTGGGGGAGACGGGTAAGGTGATATCACCCAGAAACATATGTCTGATGGAGCCGGAGACACGCACGGGGCAGAGCTGGCAAAACACGAACGCAGTGAGCTGCCACGGCAACGAGACGACACGCTCGCCCCCTGAAAAGAGAGCGGCGAGTGGAATGAGCCCATGTGCCAAAACAAGCACAATAACAACTAGAGGAAAATGACTCATGCCCAGACAGACAAGCATGAGATAATCAAATAGCAGTTTTCTGGTGGTGGACACGCAGACAGATTATAGAGGGCTTTTAGAGGAAAACTCAGAAATACAGGCAGAGCTGAAGAGCATCTCAAGGGCATTCTGTAAATACTGGGCACTAGGCATTGTGAAGGGAAACAATGGGAAAGCTATTTCAGCATCATCCTACTGGAGAATATACAGGCAGTAATGAACACTGGTTAGTTGGCTCTTATTAAGCTGCCCATGCAGAACTTCATGGTAATTTGTTTCTCTTTTCTCTAAAAATAGAGAACTCGCTCTTCATTAGAGTGTTATAAGTTGAAGATCACTTATATAAATATGAATTAATTACTACGACAAGCCTTAGATCCCTCCATACACCCAGGTCAGGCACCCAGTTTGACCAGTGGAGTGGGGTGTCATGGGGGGTCAGCCCAAAGCCAGCAAGTCTAAACCCATCAGGAAGTGGTTCCAGCCAGGCTGTGGGCACAGTGGCGCAGTGCAGGGAGATCAGAGGTCCAGTGGAGCCTGCCGCCTGACCAACGCTAAACCCCTTAGGGGATTACAGTAAAAATAGGCTCCTCTTTTTCCTGGCCCAGCACAGGGGCCCCTGAGGGCCAGGCCATGGGAAGCACATCTAAGGACATGGAGACGATGCCGTGATGTGTAGTCAACATATAGATAGATATGATTTAGATCGGCGCTAGGCAGATCTCAGGTATACGTCATCAGAGATGTCAGAAAAGATCCAATTACTTTCAGATACAACTGAGGCACATGGAGTCTCTTGAGTGACCATAAGAACAGATGGAGCAGGAGCGAGTTTGTATGATGACAGTGTTTACCCCTTTGCAGGCAACAGAGTGGGCAAGCTTGGACAGCATTCTCTGCTCTATAAGCGAAACACATATTAAAACGCCCCCTCTAGTTTTGGTTCTGAGCTCTGAGCGACAGCACTGAAACTTCCCCGAGTCTCTTTTCCTCCACTTAATAAGTCTGAGTGATGGGGAGTCTTAACGAGAACACCTCCACAAAATGTCCCCTCCCTGATTTGTTGTTGTCATAGCAACAATTGTCCATGGGAAGGGAGGGGTCCAGGTCGGTCCTAATGGATTGCTGGGAGGCAGGTGATTTGTATGCAGGGCTCACTCCTTTAGGCTCTCCCACCGCCATCCTTATCCAAGAGGTAAATCACTTGTCTGTCCATGCCCATGCTGGCCAATGTGTCAAAGTCGATCAGAAATATTGGATCCTGATTCTAAAAGCTATTGATTTTACATGGCATTCTAATCAGGCCCCTGGGCTAAAGACAGGGGAGCTAAAACTTGGTTAAAAGTTGCAACATCAACATTGCATGATTAGGCGTAAATAATCAAATCCACAATTTGATTGAGTTATAATCAGCTTTAGCTATTAAGGCGTGACGAATAGAGAAAGAAACTTCAAAGTACATATGCAACTTTATTTAGAAATATTGATGAACTTAGTCTAGACATTTAAAAAATGATTGGATCTGCAACAATTCAGAAATGACCCACAACACAAATGACCCATTTTGCAGTCTTACTCTGTAAACATGACAGTCTCAAATCGTGCATTTCGGAGCCTAAGCTATTATTGTTGTGTTCATTTTCTAGGCCACATTAGAGGAATTACAAAGCGCCTTGAGGTTTCGCCCAGCATTAAGGTCGGCTGGTCTAGATCACTTATTAGGTAATGATACGTCTTTCCATTATGGAGAATGGCCTAGATGGGAGCACAGGAGGCTTCAACATTGCCAAGCTGAGACAGGTATGCAGCTCACTTCTGGTCACTCCACTGCACAAAAATAATTACATTCACTAGATTAACTTTTCAATGTGAAGAATAGGCCACAAATGCCACATCATGGAAAACCAGGATAACAAGGATGCCTGCATAATTGAATCAAGGAGTGCTGTCATCAACATGCTAGAGATAGGCATTTCGGAAATAGGTTTAACAGGATGTGAGGTAAGGGACCAAAAAGAACTAGCCTGCGCTCCATGGTTAGGTAGGATGTGTGACACTTGCTCTATCCTCCCCTCAGATAGTAAATGAAAGTGGTTCCATGAGGTTGACTGTGTGCACAGCCATTTGACTAATAAACCTGTAAACGCTCTACAATAAAACAACAAAAAGACAGTGAGAGATGTTGGGGGAAGACTTTTGCCATCTGGCATTTTATGTGCTGATGGCATTACAGACAAATTACACAGGTTAAAGCCAGTCTAACACAAACATGCCCTACACTGTATTTTAGCAACTGGAACATATAATATATAATAAAATAGTATTTAAAATGTCTGCCATTCCATAACAATCAAACTAATGTGGCCTTGCTCTTTCTCTCTCTTGGTCATTTCTGCATTGAGATTATGGTTTCAGTAGTAAGCATTGTTCTCCTTAAGTAAACTCTCCGGGCTCAACTCTGACCTGTTTCTTGTGCAAATCACTAACACACCCAAAGAACATCCGACAACACACAGACCACTGGAGCCACAACCAACCCTTGCGTGGCACAGCTCCAGCCAGGGGGGGTGAGAGGAGTACGCTTGTCCAGAGAGAAATAAATAAACAAAAGTATGCGGACAATAGATCACTGTGGTGGCAGCGCTTACTGTTGTTCATTCTTTCTCTCCCTGCATCACCCCATACCAGCATATCTCACCAGCAGGCACACTACACCAGCCCAGCAAGGGGAGGTGGGGTCGCTCAGAAAGAATTTTGTCATCCATCCGCACTACCTAGCCCTGAGCTCTGTCATCAACTTCAGTCTCCCCCATTCATACTGTGAAAAACAGCTACAGAGAGAGTGAACATAACAGAGAGAAGGCTGAAGACAGGACACAGGACCACGGATCGGTTTACAGTTGGACAGGGAAGAGACAATTACATTGCCACGATTCTCTTTCCCCTTAAACAGTGCAATGCTGCATTACAGCAACATCATGTTCCTCGGGCAAAAGCCTCCTTCTCTCTTTCTGTTTCTCTCTCTAACACGAACGCTGGCATACTTCAACATCCCATTTATCACTGCGTAGCTCTCTTCATTACTGAGGCAAAGTAAGACAAACAGTCTGCAGAAAAGATAAATCAATTCAAATAGATAAGGAGGAATGCTTCTTCTTAATTAAATTTCAAAGACACATTAATCAAACATACATATAAATTGACTGACCTGCTCAATCTCAGTAGTGTAGCCTACTTAAAACCCACTACAATATATGCAGGCTACACAAGCAAAGCTAAACAAATCAGCAAAAACTATTTACTTGTGGACTACATAGATTTAAATAATGTATGACTGTCAGAAACTATTCAAATGTTAAACAAAAACAGAAACGTCTTTGTTACCAAGGAATTCTGTAAGTCTCATAATAAGCGGCAAGTAGCAAAAGAACTGCTGTCGCATTGAAACACTTGGCCGTGGACAATGCCAAACATCCAGCTAGGAGAAATTCACTATTTGCTCTTACTACTGCTGCACCACATGTCATTTACTACCATGAGCCTTTCTGTTAATTCCAAAATGACAATGTAAAAGAAATCTCTGTGCCAGTCTCTTCGTGCAGTTCGTTCAGTTCCCTGCGCAGTCGTTAAAAGCGAAGAAGGGCACAACCATATAAGGTGTTCGGCAATAGCCTACATCCTAATATATAACAAATTAAAATATCACTTACAACGAATCGCTTATCTTACCAAGAGTTAGCTGGCCGTTTCGAGCTGTCACCTTGTCTTGATGACGATTTCAACTCTATACTGCCGCTGCTCTGGGAGTGAGTGAACGACTAGAATGCTACCTCGGCGAACTCAGGCGCTGTGGGCAACATGCGCAGGTAAGACAACGAAAAAGAGGCTCCGATTATTGCTGTCCACTCCCACCTGTTGCGACTACACACCACCTCTCTGCCTCTCTGTGTCGCTCGCCCTCTCGCTGTTACTAATAGACACCCGACACTGTACTGCTTCTAGCCAATTATGAGTGCTGCCAAGACAACATAACAAGTCCTCATTGTTTCCAACACTGGGTAGTCGCAGTAGCCTAATTTTACAGAGGGATTTGTCATTTCTAACAAGAAAAATAGGGCATTTACTCTGGTGTCTAAAAAGAGGTTTAACCTGCCCTGTGTAGGCCTACACAATATAAGCGTGTGGCATAACTTCGATTGTCCAGACCACTGATCTATAAAGAACACAGTGGTCCAGACAAGGACAAGAGTTGCACAAGGTGATTAATACCGCCTGATAGCTCTGAGTCTGAAGTATGAGACCTGATGTATTTTGCCCTATTTTAAAACCTGGGTGGGCTACTTGGATTAAATCCATATTAGGGGCCTTATATTTGGTCTCATTTGCTGGTTTTAGCCCTATATCAGCTGAAAACAAAAACAAAACAAAACACAGCATTTAACTTTAAGATACCAATGCGATAAATGAGTAGTCAACTAGCCTTGAAATAATTAAGGTGTCCTCTATGGAAAACCTTGACATAATAGACATAATATTCCTACTGTATAATGTACCTAACCTGTGCTGCAGTATCAACCAAGGACATACACCTGCATTGGGATGAAAAAAGTTTATTGTTTACAGTCACCACACCACTCACAAAGCTCATTAATATTGCATCTCAGCAGTCCACCCATATTTTCCAAAGCAAAAAAGTCCATCAACAAATGCATAAACACACAACAGGGCAGGTACTCCAAGTAGGCCTATGTGTTTTAAGGTAACTCAGAGTACGTTCTAACCCTCCTTAGAGCCCTGTGGCCTTGTTCTGCTGTGGTAATGAAGCCGAAGGCCTTATCTATTGCTTATGTTATATATATATATATAACACTACCAGTTTTGTTTGGATTTTCAGATGAACTACATTGGTTAGTCCAGACCCACATATTCCTCACCAGCCTATTAACAGAGGTCAGGGAGACCAGCCCTTTCAAAACTGTTCAGCAAACTCAATAAACTCTGCTCACAGCCTGAAACCTGAGCATCAAAGAAAACGGAAGTTATTAAGACCTTACTTTTGGAAAGCAAAGCTAATATCAGGTAACCAAACTATCTGGCAGTGCTATTCAAGGTGTGCTATTCAAGCTATTCAACATCACCTGGTTCTGCATATGCTAATACAAAAGCAGACTCTCTTACATGGTAACAAAGGCTGTATAACCGACATAGGGTGAAGGAGCAAGAATAGTATCCAACAGGCCTTTATAATTTGAGAATTGAGGCTAAACATGAAACATTTAAATTGTGCATCTTTCTCTCTCTCTCTCTCTCTCTCTCTCTCTCTCTCCCTCTCACACAAACACACACACACACACAGCTTGCATACAGGCTTAGTCCTCTGGTGGATATAATACTATTTCACCACACAGAGCTGTACACACATACAGCTTTGGCAACGTCTCTCATCATCAAAGTGTTATATCACACTTATTTTACTGTTATATTAAGCAGCTATTCCACCACATCCAAACAAAATCTAGCCTATTTGTTCTTCTGCTGTGTAGAGCTGAGCAGCTCCTTTATTCATTCTTTTAAAAGCCTTATTCTACATCATCCACCCTATCTTCATTTCACCCCTTAAAAAGCTCCAATTCCAATAACAGCCATCTGGAACACTGCAGCATATGGACGTCACCATCTTTCAGAGCGGCTTGGCGAGGTGAAAGCAGCTGCCTCTGGAGTGGGTCTGGGCTACATCTGCACCAGGACCAGCTGCAGCCAGAGGAAGGAGCCGGGGCTCGGCTGGGTTCCGCTCCAGTGTATTGATCGGAGGCATCCGTCTCTCTACCCACTCCCTTACTGATACCATATCACAGAGGGAAGACTACAGTCTTATGCAATACCAGAGCAAGCTAAGGCCATTAAACACACACATACACACATACACACACACACACACACACACACACATCACACAAACCTTTGTTGCAGATGTTTCTATCAAGGACAGCAGAGAGAGTGGAAAGACACAGAGACAGACATAGACAGAGAGGGAGGGAGAGACAGTGAGACAGACCCGAGTTGTGTACATTGCTCACCATGACAATCTAACTAGAACATTTTATCTACTTCGATGCTGGCTTTCACTATGACCTTTGGTCTGTGTATGACACTCACTGAATGAGATTGTATAAACTCCAACATTTCATCCAACCCAGTTGCTCACTGGTGAGCGCATGTCAAAAGTATGCTAAGCAATCACAACCGTGCCGGAAATGTTTATGGGACAGGTGTAACCAATTATTAGTTTTTGAAAAATCAATCATATGCCCATAAAAAACATAAAAACAAACAACTATTGCAATAGTAGTAGTTGTAATGCTACAATCTCTGTGACATATGTGGTTAACATAATTCCTTACCTCAACAATAGTTTAGTGGAGAAACTTCCGTTCACCCCCTATTCAGATGTGTGGGTTGAGAAAGTCTGTTCAATAACTTAAGATGCAGCGTTGCAGACCGTTGGGATCTCCCTGTAACGGTGGAGCCAAGACGGTCAACTAATGCCGATAGTATTGGTTCTTTCTTATGTGCACGTGAGCCCCAGGTGCCCGAAGAACAGAGGAAGGAATCCCGTGACAGGTTTACCGCAGTCAGCTCTCATGCCACTTAAGCGCGCGTGTTACAACGCGTGCGACAGTTGATTGCATCTTGCGCAGTAATTTGGATGCGCGTGAGGCAGAAAGGAGGAGATCGATCCCTGGGCTGCATTACGCAATCAGAGACTGTCCAACAAGCAAAAGGCATCAGCGCTGGACACGAGAGGGTGGAAGGAATCTCTCGGAGAAAATCAACAAGGAAATGAATCTTCATGCGAAATACACGTTCTCTGAAAACCCATCTGCCGTTGTGAGCATGTTCTCACAAATTTCACAACACTGGAAATGGACACCGCCACACCGCGTTCGCGGTATCACTATAATGTTTATTGCGTTATGTCCCCTAGCCCTCTTCCTCACCCCAAGTAATCAAACCTCAAAGGCGTATCCTTGACAGCGGGTGGGAAATGATTTATAAACCGCAGCAAGATTACAACCAGCCTTTCCCCTCAGTGTTCATTACGCTGGGGGCAGTTAAGTGTTCTGGTTGAATGAGATGGCCTTTGGAAAATGTCATGACCTGTGTAACCACTGAGGTCACGCCGATCTACAAACTCTAGATCAGTTGCGTGAATCAGTCACCCACCCAGGAAGACCCAAGTTCAACTCAGTCCCAGTCCCGATGAAAATTAATCATTAGTAGTTGAACTTACCACCCCAATTAGCCGGAACGCAGGGCGAACTCCTGCGTTTGATTGGAGACTACAAAGCCGCTTAGAGCAGAGGGGCCACAAGAGGTGGCGATTAAACAGATAAACCAGATGCTGCTTTTTCTTCATCTCCCGCTGGATTACAACGCACAGGGCGAGTTGGCTGTCGAGATAAAGCGCCATACATCAGACGCAGTCAAAGAGATAACCACTTTACCGATGATAACTTTGTTGTGCAACACACTCACTACTGCTTAATGACACCACCCGATGGTCTATTGACAGTACCACAACAGGTTCTATTGTAGTACTGCCAATACATAATTGATGTAGTGCATGAAATCACTAAGTCTGGTAGCCTAACATCTGTGTTTATGTTTAGTGTAACATGTTTTAGTTATTACAAACACAGAGCATGGCGTAAATGTAAACATTTATCCATAGAATGTAAGCTGACATTTCACTGGAATACTTTGACACAGTGTACAGTGTACTCTGACTTTGTGTGAGACATCCTGGTTGGATATGAGGATCAAGTTTCATAGCCTACTGTGGGGCATCTAACATATTGGTTTGCATGATCACATTAGGCATCGTAACTAATGCCCAGACAGCACATCACATTCTTAGCTTAAATCAGTGTAGGCCTATGATTTTTTATTATATTATTGTCATTAAACAAATAAATGAACGCATAACAGAAAAGTTGTTCCTGAGCTCAGCGTAGTGTGTGTACATCCATCCGGCTGGGGAACTTTGCAGCATTTCTCTGCAGCAGCCTCAGTTATGTAAGCTGCGCCTGGCTTTGCCAATGGGGGTGACAGCATAATGAGCAATGTCTGCAAGATGGAAACACTGACAGAACTGATCAGTGGTGCCAACTGACCCACCCAGGGCCGGACTGTATGAGGAGAGAGCTCGGGCCGAACCCTCATCCTCTGGGGCAAGTCCAGGGAGTCCCGCAAGCCCGCATGAATGGAGCAGCAGCGGACCTAACAACACTGCAGCACCTGCAGTAACACCTAGGTCTCCCATGGCAACAGTGACATCACCGGAATGCTGACCTTCGAGATGCGAAATGAAAGAAGGATGCTGCAGTAGTGTGAGTAAGAAGCCCTGCTCAGTGAGCGACGGAAACGGATGTGTAGGAAACCAGAACATGAAACCTCCCAAGACAGTGGGCTTTTACCCAGTTTTGCACTTCTTATTCAGTTCAGTGCCTTTTACAAAATGGAGAAGCAGCTCCCGTGAGTTTTCCTTTACCAAATGAGGCCATGCTAAAAAGGTTGCCTTGCTGGACACCACACAGCTTAAGGTCTCTTTTTTCCCCATCCCAGCTGCCTGGTCATTTAAAAGCTTTCTCCTATACAGTCTAATGGTTGGAGACCTTCCAAATAAAAGGCAAAGTGAGGCTGTGCCATAGGCTGGCATAGAGCTGTTGTATGTAATGAGAAATACTTATACAGCGGGCTCTGTGCCCTGAGAGTCCCCCTCTCCCCTGCCTTCCCCGCTTTACAGGAATACTGTGTCCTTGTCAAATTGTCACACGTTGGCCAACATCCACAGCTCTATAGGAAACCTCTCCAGCGCACCGTCAGCAGGATTTCCACTAGGGAGGGAATTCATCGTGCAGAGAGGACATGAGTTAGAGAGTGAGAAAAGGAAAAAAAACAGAAGGAGATACAGAGAAGGGAGATTTGGAGGGAGAGAAAGAAAGGGAGAGGGGGTAAAAAAGCAGAAGGATTAAAAAACAGAAGGAGGCAGAATGTGATAGCAGAAAATACTGTTGACAGTGTAAAAGGAAAGGGGTAGAGAAAGAGAGAGTTAAATAACCAGGGAGAGATTTGAGATGTTACCAATTGCAATTGCAAGACATTAATAATGTATGTTCCTAAAACTCTGCAGGAACCAAACTATGAAATACAAACAGCAACAACACGGCAACAATACAGACTGCAGACTGCAAACTTACAGGCAGCTAAAATGAACCACATCTCATTACGTTTGATTCACATTATTAACCTCGAATCTAACACAACCCACAGTAAAGGGGGAACCTCCACAAAGTGTGGCATAAGTCTGCTGGAAGTCGCTGTGGTCCGGTGTTGACCATCGTGGGGTGTTTGTGTCAGACCTTGGGTGACTGTGTTTGTAACTGTGCTAAACACAACAGCTCAGGCATGAGAAGGGCACTTCTGCAGCCGCACTGGAGCATGCAGCAATTCACTAAAGGTTACATTCAGACCATTACACACATGCATGCACACTCTCACACACACACACACACACTTACTGCTTACTGTGAGTGAAACACACACACACACACAGCTCATTTTGCGAGGGAGTAGAAATTAAGCCCCCCCTACACCCCCCCCCCCCCCCCCCCCCCCCCCGCACGCATAACTCTTTTATTTTACATTCTCAGAAACTATGTGGGAAGACATAATACAAATGACTTCAGTGACAAAGGGAATATTACACACACAGAGACACACACACAGACACACACTCAGGCACACACAAAATAAGGAGGGGGTGGGGGGGGGGGGGGGGGTTGGGGTGCAGAGCTGGCAGGTTGCCATGAAGCCTAGCTGTGCATCTGCAGGATTCACAGGGGTGCCTCGGAGATGTCAGTGCCTACCCTAGCAAACAACTCAGCAATCTGCTGTTGCATAACCAGGAATTAACACTGGCAGAACCCATTTTCATTTATTCTCTTCTTCTGATCCCCCTTCCCTTCTCTCCTCTCTTCTCCTCTCCTCCAGCACATCACCCAGCCCAAATCCATTCCACAGCCTCAAGGATGAGGGAACAGCTTAGTAGTCTGAGAACCTTAATAATCCGCTTAATTATAGGGGGAAAAAAATTTCATTTCACTCATGGCGGCAAAACAAGATCAGGAACTGAGACGGTTCCATCCACCATTATCAGCCTGTCATTTAGATTTGAGCTCAAGGTCAGACAAAACAGGTGAGACACGCCAGCAGGTGAAAATTCTGTCTACTTGAGCAGCAGTGGGTTGAGATTCAGGTTGCCCGTATACAGCGATATAGCCTGGAGATTCCAGACCCTGGTAATCTAGAAAAATTAAGGGTCTGGCCACGAATAATGTAATGGCCCAACTGGAGGTGCGGCACCAAGCGCGCATTTGAAAATCTCACTGCACGCAATTGGATAACACAATACGGCCAATGTTTACTGACTGATTTCGGACTTCGACGCAATTGGATAACACTACGACTGTCATCCGTTTAGCTCGACTCTGGCTCGCCTATATCAGATACACTGATGTGATTGGCTCCCCGCGATACAAGGGGCAAAAGTAACGTGCATCATTACTCATTGCCAGAGTGTCTCGGAGAGACAATTCAAATTGTGCTCTTGCGAGAACTCTGGAGTTTCCAGGGTAACAGCGATAATAAAGAGGTATGATAAAAGGATGGGGACTGCAAAGAAGTAAACAGAACCTGACATGACCAATCACTCCACATGCAGTAACAAAGAGGCGCAATACAAGCAATACAGGCGCAGCATCTTATCCTGAGCCCTGTAACAGCCTGTATCTACAACCAGGCCAGTCTGTCAGACGAAAACAAAAACAAAACATTCCAGTGTGTCGCCCTGTGTGCCTGCTGTTTCATAAGCCCCATTATGCAGCCAGGGGTCTAGAACAGGGGCAGGATGGAGAAGGGGCGACAGGCGGACTAAACAACACAAGGGGACGTGAGCGAAGGGGACCGTCACTAATTTGTCAGAGGGCCGGTGCGCGACCAGGGGAGAGGTGACATAATGATAGCACATTCCATCACGATTGGCAGCGCCTCCAGTGTAGAAATAAAGCAGGAAAAATCGCCCGGAAGTTCACATTTTCCGCTGTTACACAACACACACTGTATCGCAAAGCATGCAGGAGCAGCAAGGGAAGTTCGGCTCGACACAACAGGAGAAACCTTCGGAGAGTTTATTTTGTCCCATGTCAGTTGAGAATCTTCACTGGAATCAAAATGACTTTAGAAACAAGAGAGTGTATGGCTCAAGTACACAGGATAAACAAGACTGTTTATTTCACAAGCCTGCCAAGCCACTCTTCATCTCCTAGGTTCATTAGTCCAAATGAGGATGAGGAGGCTCAGCGTGAACTCGTGTAATAAACAGTCTTGTATTCTGTGAAACAGTTTTTAAGGCCAAAAGGTACAATAACGCTACATAAAAAAAGAAACTCGCTTAAAGCATTTGGGTTTGGAAACATCAACATTTTCTATTAAATTTCTGTGACCCCACACACTCACACACACAAATGCATGCTGACACACACTCACACATACACACACACACTCTCACACACACATTCTCACACACACATTCTCACACTCAAAACTATACAAAGACTGTAATGAATTTTAACTGTTTTTCTGTCTGCTTTGAGCCATTGTCAACAAAGAAAATATACACATTTTCAGAGGAAAGGATGGTGTCAGGTCTGTCAGATAAAACATTAAACCGTTTGCATTACCTGACATAACTGACTCGGTCTCTATTTCATAAACAGGCATCCTTCATGTACCATAACTTAGATTATTATTATTCTCATTTTGTATTATTATCCAAATCAATAGTTTATTTTCTTAAAAAGACATGCGCACCACTTTCATTTCAGTACCAGAATCATTCCCAAGAAAGTGTTTTACAATTTTCACGAAGTAATGGTCACAGACCTGTACCAGAATCATATCCCCAGCTCCACTACTCTACAATCGAACCCAGAAGAAAATAGTATTTTCATTTTTTAAAAAAGCAAGTAAAACAGAACTGACAAAAAAGCACTTTCAATACAGTACATTAAAACAGACAAATAGACTTCTGGTCTTACATACAGACATTCAGGCAAACAAAACAAAACAAAAAAAATGAACTTAAAGGGAAGAAAGAGAGAGCCAGAGAGAGACTGACAGATAGATAGAGAGAGAGAGAGATGTTCAAATGAAATCCCAGAACCCAAAGAAAGTCAGTGATGTGGGGAGAAGCAGGAGGATATATGCTTTGTTTGTAAAAGCCAGTTACAAGCCAGTCCTCCCCTTAAAGTCATTTGGGCCTGGAGTACCATTCATGTCCCCAGCGAGGTCCTTCATGTCTCCGTGATGTCATCTCTCTGCGCCTCTGCGGTGGCCTTCCAGGGCCTGGCCACCTCACACCCCCCAAAGGTGGCATTCACAGGAAGGGTACGTTCTCACAACCTCCACGCAAGGGCCCACCCCCCAATGATGGACAGATAGAGGAAGAGGTTGAGAGAGGGAGAGAAAGAGAGGCTGGAGGAGACAGAGAGGGGCAGAGAGGGTGGGGTGGTGGTGTTGGTGGTTGTGTGCTCCAGAGAAGGGGGGAGGGAGTTTAACGGTTGTTCTTGGCCGCCTCTTTGGCCGCCAGGATAAGTGGAGTGAGACTGGACAGTGGCTTAGCCACCTTCAGGAACTGGTGCTGAGAGAGGGAGAAAAAGGAGAAACATCTTTTCAGACATTTGAGCTTTCGGATACTTTCCCTGACATCTTTCTAAATTGTGGAGAGACACAAAATGATGTTTGCTTTATGAATGTGGCTTATGACTTGGCAAGCATAGCTATTAGCCTTAAGCACAGTACCTTAGTAATTACACCACATTGTGCACTATGTAGTGAATGAGAGGCTGTTCTGAACGTTGTGTGTTAAAGAATTCAAAGTAATGGGCAACTAAGAAATGATTGCTCTAGAAGACCTGTGTGCAGGAATACAAACTCTACCCCTCCAGCACCCGTCTCACCCGCCTCTGCACCTGCTGTTGTCAAGGCTATTTAGTGTCCAAACAAAAGCCAACAGCCTTGTACCACCACAGCTCTCCGGCCTTTCACCTGAGTGACAGCACATTGCTGTGATTTCATAAGCCCTGCCTATTCTTCTCTCATCTTCAGCAGGGCTGACTCACCCTGGCATTAAAAAAAAAATCATCCCTGATAAGAGATCTTTGGCACTCAGTCTCTCTCTCTCTCTCTCTCTCTCTCTCTCTCTGCGGAACACTTTGTGCTCCTGAAGCAGAACTAAGCCCTCCTTCCCACTGACGGCCTTTCTTTATCTGATGTCTCTTGTGTGGGAGGGCCAGCGCTGGGCAGGAGACGCACTCTCTCCGATACACACTGATAGCACTCAGACCACACCAGCAGGGAGATGTGGACATTAACACCATATTGGCTGGGTGATTTGCTCTGAGAAATGGTCTGAAGTAGGACTTTGGGTATATCATTCTTCCCCAGTCTGCTACCTTAGGGACACCTTATGTTCAAGCTGCAGGCTTAAAACATGAAATGGAAAACAAAGATTTAGGAGACTTAAAACAAAGATAAAACAAAGTGATGCTTAAACCGGTTTACACACACACACACACAGATTACCTGTAAAAGCTCCTTAGCAGAGCCTCTCTTCTCGACATCCATCTCCAGACAGCGGTTCAGGAAGTCTCTGAACACCGCCGACAGCTTCTCTGGGTTCTGCAGCTCTGGGGTGCCATTGGTTGCTATGAGATACAGCGCCTGAACACAAAACAAAAGCACAAGTAAGAAAGTGGTCAACCTGACCCTTGTACTCCCTCAGAGATAAACCCGATTGGGTGGAATTCCTCAATTACCTCCAAACGTTAGGGGAATAAAGGTACACGTGTCCGTACCGAACCTTTTAGTTACAGGTTGTTAGGTTCAATACAGATGTGTACCAAATGTGCCGAATGCAGTGTTTAACAGTAAACAACAGTAGGCTTTTTTTGCGGGCAGACCATGTTTCAAATTCAAGTCTCCGCACAAACATATAAGGTTGCGGACCATGTGTCAGTTTACTTAATTAACACCAAAAAACATTTGAATGTTAGGCTAGAGGTACTTAACAAACTTAATGTACCGAAAATGAACCGAACCGTAACACCGTGGTACATACCGAACTGTGAAACCAGATCTGTCATACTAATAACCTCAACATCTACTCAACCACAAGTACTGCATAATCAGTACCAAACTCTACACCTCCCTGAGCCCAGCCCAGCCTCACCCTGAGTGGGTTCTCGTTGAGATAGGGCGGCTCTCCCTCGATCATCTCGATGGCCATGATGCCCAGAGACCAGATGTCCACTTTGGGCCCGTAGGCCTTCCGCGTCACCACCTCCGGCGCCATCCAGTAAGGCGTCCCCACCATGGTGCTGCGCTTGCTCTGCTCAGGGGTGATCTGGGCGCAGAAGCCAAAGTCAGCTGGAGAGGCAAGAGGAAAAGGAGGAGAGAGAAGGGGAAAGAACGAGAAGATGAGATAAGAGAAGAGAGGAGGACAGGAGAAAGAGGAGAAACAGAAACTCACGGTTTAAGAACAATTACAATCATGTCACTGGTTTTCAGATTACCAATATACAACAACTCTTTCATTAGTAGTGTGCAACTGTGACACAAGAATTACATCTGAACCATAAACTGATGGCACTCATATCCAGTGTAAATGGAGCACTTACTCCCCCTGCTGGACATGAACATGAATTACAACAGCATCACATCAGCAGTCACTGTATCTTGTTTAGACACAAGCAGTGTGCTTACAGATCCCATTTCAACATTGACACAAGAAGCATTTCAAACTGGTCCTCATGACTAATGCCTACTACAGCTCAGTCACTAAAACAGCTGAGCTGTGCTGTGCTGGTGAAGATGCAACAGGACAGGCACAAAGTGACTCACTGAGTTTGACCGAGCCGTCCATGCCCAGCAGGATGTTGTCACTCTTGATGTCTCTGTGGATCACCTGGTTCGAGTGCAGGAACTCCAGAGCCTGAAGACACTGCAAGGAGAGCAGAGAGAGACATGGGCTCAGGTGGAGGTCAACAGCTCTAATGCATGGGGGACATTCAGGGCATACAGTCCAATCTGGTTGGACACACTAAGTCAGACCCAGATTTGTTGTGGTGATGTGTGGTATCGCTAAAAAAGGTGAATCAAATAAGAATCACAAAAAAGATTCATTTATTGCCAGGCTGTCTGTCAATGCCTGTGTATTTGGAGTTACAGTTGGCACAAGACATGGAGACATTGTACAGAAGGGTTGGAGTCATTGGGCGTGTTTACACATGGTTTTAAAATGCATCTTGAGACAAGTCAGCAGCTGAGACGCATGGCCCTGAGACAACAGCCAGAGACACAGGGGCTGGGTCTCCAAGCTGGCTCCCTCGCTGTGCTGCTTGATGTGGTGTGTAATGTGATCTACGGTGACATAATGGCTTTCTCTCTCTCTCACCTCGCGGCACACTGCGGCGATCTGTGCCTCGTCCATGCACGTCTCGGTCACCACGTCGGTCAGTGAGCCTCCAGCCAGGTACTCCATCACCACCCACAGCTCATCGCCCACCAGGTAACTACGGAAACCAGACAACCGCAGTCACACATGCAGCCGCGCCAGGGCAAGCGCAGGCTGTAGCTATGGCAACTAGACAATCCAACATCATCAAGTTACATAGCTGAGGGAAAAGCGTGTGACCACAGAAACAAGAGCGTAAACACCAACATAAAAAAGACAACATTTGCAACATTTTGGCCTGGGCAAGGCATGTTGCTATGGAAACAGAAGACGGCAGGTCCCAGCAGAGCATATACATTATACCCCCAACCACCCGCCCCTCCAACCACGTCCATAGAAAGCAACATAACTGCACAGACACCAGATCCATGTAATTAGCTATAAAAGCCCTCACAGCATAATGGGACCATCACTCACTAATATTACCCCCTGTCAAGCAATTACGACCATGTTTATATGGTTCACATCAGAGTGGCGGAGATAGCTGATTTTAGCACTTGGTCTCTGGAGAAGACAGTCAGGATGGCTCCCAGGGCAACAGCATATGTAATTAACCTGGCTGGTCCATTGTAAGTGGTGGATGAAGCTCACCTGTCCAGGTAATTTACAATGTTGGGGTTCTTGTTTTCCCTCATGACCAGGATCTCGTTGATGATCAGCTCCTTCTTGGGCTGCTGCTGGAGGTTCATCTGTTTGATGGCCACCTGCAGAGACAAACGCATATGAGAACACGAATGATAACATGAACACAGCCAACAGAACACAATAGGCATAACACCAGCTAGGCTTATGGATTAGAAGTGCTTCCTGTACAAAGCACCTTCATTCCTAACCATAACATACTGTACGCCAGTATCCACCAAGATCCTTGTTGTAACAATTTCCAACCATGAAAATTAAGGAAATTAAATTTCATCCCACATTCAACGTCTTTCAATTTCCACAGGCCACTGAGCACTGTTCGTGGGAACACACGGCTGTAATGCTGAGACCTCCCTGGCTAACAAGGGGTTTCTCCCGGAGCCTCTCCAGGCTGAGCAGACCCAGCTCTGAGCTGCACAAATAACCAGAACAACTGAAGCAGCAGCAGCAGCACCAGTCCCAGTGCAGTTTAGGATAAAAAAAATCAGACTGCAGAACTCGGAGCGCTAACTCCCTACTGGGGGTCTGTCTGGCTGGCTGTAATTAATCAGACTAACTCCTCGAGCAGGGAGGCCTTGATGTGCTGGTCATCAATAATGCACAGAGCTTGGGCTGAGAGTGCTTAGCACAACAGTCATGTCGTCTCTTCACAGTCTGTTTAAATGGCCAGTAGGGTCTGGTCTGTGAAAACAGGAGGACAGCCATGACAGGGTAATGGGAACAACAATACATACCATAACAACCATCCCAGCTCATCCATAGAAACGTTCCTTTTTTGTCTTTTGTCTTATAAAATCTCCAATTGAAAATGTTTCACCCTAAGGTCATCAGGTGTGTGCTAAAAGAAGTTCCTTCAAAGGAGTGTTCAGTTTTGCTGCTCCTCAATTGTTGTTACTCTTCCTGGCCACCTGAGGGCACTGCAGTATCTTGATATGTGAACAGTGGATCAAGTCTTGCCCTAATTCTATGAAATGCCCCATTCTTGCTTCTCTTCTAGGTGCATTGTTTCTGTACGCTGTGGTACGTCTTCCATTACATGACAATCCAGCATGCAATGTGCTTATGCCTTCATATATGAGTCAGAGGGTCTAAAATGATCTTATGGCCAGTTCACCTGAAGTGAAAGCAGGGAAAGCATGGGTTACAGTGATACCTGTAACCAGTGGCTAAAGTGGGATTTGGCAGGGGGGGGGGACCCTAAACATATTGAGTGGGGGGGGGGGGGGGGCCCTATACATATTGAGTATCGTGGTGTAGCAATACTTTTTGGACAAGAACTGCTAGCTTCTTGGTCACCTCTGTACACGTGAAAAATGAACTATGAACTCACTATTTATTTTAACAATATCATCGCGCTATGTCGTTGGTATGAAAGAATATATTTCTTATTAATTCATCTGAGGTGGCGGAACTGCGTTCCTCCCTGCCCCCCCCCCCCCCCACACACACACACTTTAAACCCTGCCTGTAACATTTTGCCCTCTTACCTCCTGTCCAGTGGCAATGTCTATTGCTGTGTAAACTGTTCCAGACGCCCTGGAGAGACAGAGAAAGAGAGTGTGTGAGTGACAGAGGCTTTCATCAGTAAGAGAAAGGAGGTACATGTAGGTAGTTCTTTTCATGCGTGTGGTATTGAGGACAGCTGGTCACATACCCCTGACCGATCTTCTCAAAGCGTGTGTACTTCTTCTTAGGGTCACCCACACTGACGATACTCCCTGCAAGCCAAGAGAGTGACACAAATTCACACAATAGACAGCAAACAAGGTAATACTGTGTCTGGCCAGTTCAGACTGTGAAGAATGGAAGGAGAGAATGAAGGAAGGATGAACGTGGAGGACAGACATACCGGAGTGAGGGATCAATAAGAAAAGAGAGAGAAGAGGAGGGTTTTGATCAGGAGCACTCTTAATGGCCAAACTACTCTCTTTGGGCATTCACTAAATGCCATGGCCACTCAGATAATCAATATCATCCACTGCTTTAAAGGAAACACATTCTGCCATTTAGCAGACCAAACATATTGACATTGTCCTTGTACAATTATAGATGGCCCTGGGTTTCTGATAGGTCTTAACATGGAAACCAGTGGAAAGTTTAGAAGCAGACACTTTGCTTATGAGTTACAAATGATGTTGGTGGAAAAACATAGTAACGTAATCATATAGAGTGCTCAGAAGTTCTTTTTTTAAAAACTATTATTCGAAAAATGAATACAAAAGGGCAAAACCTTTCCAATCACTACAGGTTAGGGTTAAATCAGGTACATGCAGGTCACACCTGCAAATGCAAATGTCAACAAATCAAGGAGAAAACAGACGGTCTGATAAAGACTGATGGAGAGAGAGAGAAAAAAGAGAGCAAAAGAGAGAGAGGAGACACTGTGGACAATGCATTAGCAATGCAACGCAGCTACAAATGTCACAATAGGAGAGCACACTGTGGGAAAGTTGTCAGTCCAACTGGGTCACTCGGCAACCAGAGAGGGGCGGAGAATCTTGAGGAGACAGAACCAATCAGAACTCAGACCAGTGAAAGAAAAGGAAGAGTGCGGGGCGGGAGACACTCTGGAGCCAGGCAGGGCAGACAAGTTCCCTTCCTTACCAGTAGAGGGCGACCTGAGTACGTCTGAAGCATGGAGTGTTCAAAAATAAAAAAAAAGTTGCTTAACACAATGCGATGGTTGCATGAGAGGCAAGCCCAGAGTGATTAACATGACAAACAAACAAAGAAAAGAAAAAATCAAGCAAACCACATGGGGAAAAAAACTATGCAATTCAACACCCTCTTTTACCAGTGACTCTCGATGAATGACAGGACACAAGGGACTTTTCAGTGGTCCATGCCAACCGCAATCTGTTTACGCTGAGGTTTGGGGAGACTGTACGTGTTACTCTGCCTTGGTGTTTTCGTGTGGGTCGTTTTATGACTATGTTTGTGCCACACACAAAATCAAACAAACACAATATGGATGACTGTTCGTATGACTGTGTGTGGGGTGAGTAGTGAGTAGGTATCTGTGGGTGAAATTATGCCTGAATGCATGTGTGTGTGTGTGTGTGTGTGTGTGTGTGTGTGTGTGTGTGTGAGAGAGAGAGAGAGAGAGAGAGAGAGAGAGATAGAGAAAGAGAGAGAGATATGAGAGCGAGAGAGCAAGAGAGAGAGTGTGTGTAATTGTGGATGAACACTTTTCTCTCCACACGCCCAGTGCATGATCACTCACGCAGCTTCTCCAGGATCTCCTCGTCGGTCATCTTGGTCTTCTTGCGGGTCTTGTCAGCGCTGCGCGGGGTTGTGGAGGAGGGGGTGGGGGTGGGGCTACTGCTCTCGGCCGACGGGGGCGAGATGGGCGAGGTGGCGGCATCTTTGGTCGGCGGTGGAGGGAGGGGGTCAATTACCGAGCGCGTGTATATCTGAGAAAGAGAGACACAGAGAAAGAGAAAAAGAAAGAAAGAGAGTGAGAGGAAGAGAGGAAGCATTAGACATTACTTAATATTACAGTTTGGCATTGTACCATTTTCGGAGATTGTTGCCATGGAGATCCGGTGGGCAAAATGCAGCCTATGGCAAGGTTGTGTGGACTGGTTTGTTTGTCCACTCATAAACCCGCTCGCTTTCTGCACCGGTGCTTAGTGTGGGCGACAGCTTTATTGCTGATTAAACGTTGCTGGACCCAAGCATGCCTGGCAGGCTCGGGACAAATCTCCTTGGTTTCCTGCTTGGGCAGAGGAGGGTTTAACATCAGTGGCTCCCATTGTTTGTGAGGCCAATTTATCCTTGCAGGAGATTTGATGAAATCACTGGTTGGCTGCCGCTTCAGTGTATCTGCTTAACTGGTCTCCCACCCCCCCCTCCCCCTCCCTTTCTCCCTCTCCATCTCTTTCTGTCTCTCCCTCTCTCCTTCTCCCACCTCTCCTCTCCAGGCCCCTGAGTGACTAACTCCTTGTGGCAGAAGAGGCGCCACTCGAAAGGGCCAGGACCACGTGAGCGAGCGCTCAGGCAGTGGGGCTGCCACACTAAAAATACTGCCTCAAGAATGTCTCCTAAAGACCAGACAGGAGAGCCAGGCCAGAGTGGCCTCTCTCAGCCCTTAGCACAGGAGAGGCCATCACTCCACATCTTTATCAATCTCAGTGCCATCTAGCTGTGGAGATGGATGAGTTAACCTTATCAAGCAGTTCAAAATGTCATTAGTGGCCAAGAGTATTAACTGAATGGGGTTTCTTCCTTGTCCTCACTGATGGGATCTTAGGAATGCTTTTTTTATGAAGTCTCCTCTCCCAGACACATACTGATAGCTGCTAAAATGTTAGCAGTGTACAATATATTGTGAAGAATGATCTGAATTACAAAGCTAACCCCACCTTACAGCTGCGCTGTTCTAGAGGATGTCCTTGCCTGAGTGACAATAGTCCCCTTTCACACGGCTTAATGATCAACACATGCTTTGTTTGTTGGCGCTAAATTAGTCTCCATCACCTTTGACCAGCAGTGGGAATGCAAGCACATTCTTAGTGAAACTAATTACGGCTATATTTGAAGAGAATGGCCGCTCAAAAGTACGTTAAAAAAAACCTTAAACTCGTTTCGGGGTATTTAGAGCCGAGTGACGTGGTGAGAGAGGAGGATTGACGTGGGTTGTATTTTTTCACAAGCGCTCAGAGCAGTAAATGATGCATTTTGTGACATTACGCCAAAAATAGGTCTTTGCAAAGGCGGGCCCTGGTGAGGAAGAGTGTCATTTTTATGGGCGAGATTTATGGGTGTGGGAGAGAGATGTCTGACAGTCCTGGGGTAATTGCTGACAGTGGCACTGCGGAGAAGGACAGGAGAGGACTACACTGAGCAGCTGCCCATGCGACAGCCTGGAGACACACCGCTGGGCATTAACTGTGATGCCTTCAGTATCAGTGGCTAACCTGCTTGAGCCCAAAGAAGCCCTTCTCAAGGGTACCCGGAAAACTGTGTTAGATAAGGGATGGAAATACCTTGTGTGTGTGTGTGTGTGTGTGTGTGTGTGTGTGTGTGTGTGTGTGTGTGTGTGTGTGTGTTTCTTCAGCAATAGCACTCCAATGTGAGTGAAAAGGGCCCCACCTTAAACACCACCCACCCCCCTGCAATTGCAAACCCTTCATCTCACAGACTCCCATCAAACAGCCCAGCACCACCCTCTGCACCACTCACCCCACATGACCCCACCACCCCCCACCCATCCATCCCACCCACCCTCGAACATCAAGGGGCTGCCGCCGCTCCTGGAAAACAAGCCCCACCTGTCAGCTGCCAGGACTTCCTGAAACGTCCCATCAACGCTGCAGGAACGTCAGAGGCAACCTTTAATCAGCCTGGCGCCTCAAAGCCAAGCCCCTGCACCCGCTACGCCCCCGCCTCCCGACCCCTCCCAACGCCGCCCCAGAGCTCCCTCCAAGGCCCTGTGATGCTCTCCGGGCTGATCAAGGGGATCCAGTGAGGCGCGTCTCCTCTGCCACCCTCCCCTCGCCTCCTGATCCGGGCCAACACTAAGCCCCCAGTGCAGAGAGAGAGAGAGAGAGAGAGAGAGAGAGAGAGAGAGAGAGAGAGAGAGAGAGAGAGAGAGAGAGAGAGAGAGAGAGAGAGAGAGGGAAGGAGTCTTATGTGCCTTTCATGTTACTGTATGTTCTTTCATTGCTCTTTGTGTTTTGGCATCACTGGTATCTAAACAGTCCTGCTAATATAGCAGGTTTGAATTAGAGAGAGAGACAGAGAGAAAGAGAGAGGGAGTGAGAGGGAGAGGGAGGGAGAGGGAGAGAGAGAGAGGAGAGAGAGAGAGAGAGAGAGAGAACCTCTGATGCAACTAAACCCTGCCTGAACCCAATTACAGGTTGGCTGTACGGCACTGAGGCACTCGGCTAACTTCGAGGCCTCATTAGAGCACAACACCCCGGCAGTCTGAGAGGGCACACGCAGGAGTCAGAGGAGACAGGACTGAGACAGAAAGCCCCTTAACCACACCTGGTACTGAGATAGAGAGCCCCTTAACCACACCTAGTACTGAGACAGAGAGCCCCTTAACCAGACCTGGTACTGAGACACAACTTGAGACTCAGAGATAGACTGTGGGGCAGTAGTTTGGTGTTAAAGCATCTGGCTAATAAAACTGATTGTATATTAGATACAGATAGATAGATAGATAGATAGATAGATAGATAGACAAATAGATAGATAGATAGATAGATAGATAGATAGATAGATAGATGGAGACAAAGACAGTGAGATGTGTGACATGATGCTATTTCCTGGCCCACTCACCGACTTTGTGTGTTCCGGTCTGGGGGCGATCACAGGTGGCGGAGTGGCCTCATCTTCGTCATCGTCCTCTGAGACAGTGGCCACAGCGGGGGTTTCTGACACCGCCTTGGAATTCTGTGGGGCGACAGACGAGCCATACAGGAAGTGGGCGTGAGGTTGGCCATATCGGTAAACGGGCCCGCAATGCCACGAATGCAAACAGAACTGACTCACACTTCAACACAGTCATAAAAATCCAACAAACACAGCAATTCACAATCAGCAACTTTGATCCGAGATAAGTCAGAGTTTCTATCAGGAGAAATCAACTTTGGTTACTATTTAACCAGGTAAATTTGATACTAAAGGGAAACTATCTTTCTATTTTGGTTTCCGGAACCTTCTGTCTCTCTTGCCTAGATGACATGTTCCTGACTGTTGTAGCTCCATCTGTTTACACATTCGGCCACAGCACAGGCTGCTGTAATCTAAATTTGCCACATCCTTCACACCTGACTCAGAACAGGCCCGATTCCCAACAAACCCACTGACACTGGCCACGCGTGCTAACGCTAAGCCTGGCTGCCTCAAAGGCCGTGGTCAGTAGCCAACGATCCCCCGCTGGTGTCCGCCTGTTCCCCCACCCCAGGGCGGAGGCCAGGCTGCACATACTGGCTCTTAATGAAAAGGAAAAGATGCTGATTCACAGTGCAGGGAAGAGAGAGAGGGGGAGGGAGGGAGACAGAGGAAGAGAGAGAGAGAGAGAGAGAGAGAGAGAGAGAGAGAGAGAAATTAAGAGAGACAGAGAGGGAGAGAGTGTGAGAGAGAGATAGAGAGAGAGAGAGAGATGAAGAGAGAGGGAGGAAGCTAGCCTGGCAGGGCGCATCTGCAGGACTGGCAGAAGCAGAGAGATGCTACAGTTGGCACAGACCCACGCTCTGGCCCTGAGCCACTCCTCTCCTCCTGTCTGTCTGCCAGCGGGGCACCATGACGGTACAGTACATCCTCTCCCAGCCCATCCCTCTGCTCCTGCCCATCCCTCCGCTCCTCCTGCACCTCCACCTCCTCCACCTTCTGCTCCTTCCTGTTGTGTCCTCCTTTCATACCCCAGGCCTCGTCTGCCTGCCCTCAGCGTTTACGTTTGTTTATCAGTCCTCTCTCACATGTGTCCTAGTTAGCGCTCATTGGGCGCTTAAGGGAGCTCACTCAGTCATCACCATCAGTCCAACTCCACCTGTTAGTCACAGCACTAGCCACTAACTCCTGTCTACATCTAGATACGTCTTTAGCACCGTTGTGTATTTCTCTGACACACACACTTTACAAAACAAAGTGGTTATTGGCTGACTACTCACCACGGCTGCCGAGGAGTTGTAATTGTCTGAGCTTTTATCTGAAATAGACAAGGGGGATGCGTTAGCAATTAGGCAACCGTTAATAGGTTCCAACAGCTAATGTTGGTAGTGCTGGAAGTGTGTTTGAGGTTCAGGTGCGGAGCTCACCTGTGAAGCTCATGTACTTCTGGCTGTTGGCTGTCTCTTTGGAGTCGTAGAACTTGAGAACATCCAGAACGGCCTGCGGGTTCTTCTTCTGCTCCAGTTTGGTGATGTTGGAAGTCTGCAGCAGCCGAGCCCACTGCTCTGGCATGCCCTACAGCAACACACACACACACACACACACACACACACACACACATTAGGAGTACTCTCAGACCTGGGAGAAATAATGAGAGATGGAGTGTTTTTTTCCTGCAGTGGCCAGAGAACTGGGTCAGGGCTCGCTCAGGCTCTCTTCCTCAGCTCACGCTGGAAGCGGGCAGAACAGTCCGACATTAGAGCCTCCAACATACAACCTATCTATTATAAATAATAGGGATATAGGAATTTTGGTCAGAGAACATGCTTGTGTGTGTGTGTGTGTGTGTGTGTGTGTGTGTGTGTGTGTGTGTGTGTGTGTGTGTGTGTGTGTGTGCATGTGTGTGTACAGTATGAAATATTTTGTGGTGGAATCAGATACATGAGTACTCAAGTGGATGTGATGTCTTGAGAAACTAGTCAAGAGAATATCCATGTCCCAGATACTGCTAGACAAAGAAGCTCAAGGAAAAAAGGTGTAGGATACTGAATGAAATAAAAAATGAGGTAACCAAAGGACAGGACCTCACCAGTTACTGCAGTGGGCAAACTGATCTCACCACAACAGAGGCATGGGAGCATGACACAGGGGCAGCCAGCTGCTGTAGGGGGGCCTGTAAACCCCCCGACAACTCATGGGCTAAGCCTCATAAAGACAGTCTCACACACACACACACACACACACACACACACACACACACACACATGCACGCATGCACACAGAGGAGATGAGTCAGAGAGGTCTGGCTTCACAGGGCTAAGTGAAGAGCTCACGCCACCGCTTAGCTCAATAGCTCCTGCCGTCAGTTTGGGGAGCTAATTCAATAAAGTCATTTGAGCCACCTCCCTTAGTGGGCCCTGCTGTGGTCCTGATGAACAAAGAGAGAGAGGAGAGGATAGAGAGAGAGAGAGAGAGAGAGAGAGAGACATCCCCAACCTCTCATTATAACCCTTATTACCCATGGTGCCTCAGGGGCGTGCCACCGTGGTGCGGAGCAGAGTGGTGACGTTACCTCGGTCTCCCCCCATAGAGGTGAGAGAACAGAGGGGCCACTCACAGTGGCTGGAAGCTGGAGGGGTGACAGTGTCTGTCCTCTGTGAAGGGACCACCTAGTCAAACGCACAGCTTTACACTTTACGCACACATCACTGGTGTGTTTAAATAAACAACGCTCCAAAACAACCTTCGATGGGCGGACTATCATTCTCTGTCATCAATCTCTGTTCAGTCTCTCTTCAAAAACATTTCTTTAGAGGTTTGAGTATTTTCTCCTGGTTTGGCTCAAGGTGTGCATCTCCCACACAGTGGTGGTTCCCACACAGTAAGCAGGCCGTGGTGGGACGCTGTGAATGCTTAAGCTGGCAGTGCTCTTCAGAGGAAATTGGCAGTGTGCGTCAAGCCGAATGGAATTTAGCATGGCATTCACACAACAGGCAAAAATACACATTACGAGCAAAATCATGAACGGCTTCAATCAGCGCTGCATGCAGAGGCTGGCCAGGTGATCTAGCTGACATTTCACACAGCCATGTCACAAATACCAGTACCTAAAAATCAGTCAATGATAACTGCTAGCTTGGCATTTAGGTGTGTTTACTTGCATACAGTATAGCAGTGGTTGGCTTCTTTTCAGGTTTACTCTCTTCTGCATGTTTGCCTGCATTCAATTAACATTTAATTCCGAGGTGTTCAAAAGCAACCCTGAGTTGCAAGGGCACATCCATCTATGGGGTCATGCAACCATGAAATCTGATGTCAAGTTCCAGCGGGTGTATACCGTAGAGAATATAGTATATACCTCATGCTGTCATATCCAACAGCCTTATGACAGTATATACAGACAAAACAAATACAATATTGTTTAATATTAAGTAGTAATATAATTAAGTATTATATTAATTAAGTTTAATAATACTGCCATCCCTTACCGATTCCCAATGTTTTGGTATACTCTGTATAACAAACAGCTGTGATTGGAACATTTATATAGATAAATAACATTTATAGATTTAGAATTAGAATATTTGTATAGATAGATAACATTTCTGAAGCTGTAATTGGAAAATTTATATGGGCACCATTCATGCTGAGAATAGTACTATATGCCAGTCACTGGCCTGTTAAATGGCCAGTGTGCAAGCATGAGAAGTATAGACGCTCATCTCTGTGAGCGAGGCCTGAGCCATCATCATGTGTGTGAGCGTTTGCCTTTGATGTACGTGTGCTCATCTCTGCTGTAAGTGTTTGGTCATGCGATTATGTGGGTCAAGCGGGCAAGCGGGCAAGCGGTCAGGCCGTGTAGCCGTGGCACGGTCACTCAGAGCGCCCTCTTACCGTGAACTCTCCAGTGACGGCGTCGAATCCCACATGGATGGTGTGCTCAAAGTCCGACGGGAGGGAAATCTCCGGGCGCTCCTTCTTCTTATTGGCTGAGAGAGTAAAGGAGGAGAGGGTGAGAAACAAGATTAAAAAAAAGAGAAAAGATGAAAATGGCAGAAAAAAAAGAAACGGCTGTTTTGATCAAGCTTCATTCAAACTGACTCCACAGTGTCCACTATTTTCCCTCCCAAGTGTAAATTCGGGGAATAGACGGAGCCTTGGTCAGGACCTGACTCACTGTAACCGGTCCCCGCTCCTCTCCTGCGCTGAGCACCACTCATCCTACCAGATGCCGAGCTGTCCGCCGCCGTCATGCCCAAGGCCCCTTAAGACCGCTAATCAGCTGATAATTACTGGGCCTGTGGAAGCGGAAACCTGAACCTGTAGCACCACCACACCTAATTAGCCAGCGCAGAGACTGACAGGCAGGAGTCGGAATATAGTGAGCCGGCAACACGTCCACAGCACATTAGCCACTCAGAGATGTAGAGATATCCTACCAAAGATATGATGGAGCACATAATTGCTGGTGCCTATTTTAAGACAACTAGGACTGTTCAGTGCTGTACTTAGACAACATAAACAGCAAGTGCTCCAGTCATTATGCAGGACAAACAAACGCCTGGGTTTCAGTCACACATGGACATGCTTGGCTTATTTAGAGTCTAATGAAAGGCCTCCTCAGACTATACTAGGCTATAATGAGGCTCTAACAGTGGGTGCTACAGGAGAGGCTCTTCAGGAAAAAAGCAGACCCTAGATCAGTTCTGGCCTAGACTAAGCCCAGGGATTGCAGTCACCATCATGGTCACTCACTCTTGTCCCCTCCTCCAGTGAGGATGGAGCGGATGGAGCGCTCCTTCTTCTTCTTGTCCTCGGGGTTGGGGGGCAGGGGCTTGGAGCCGTGGTTCAGTGGGGCGGCGTCTTTGCCCCCGGCTCCGATCATGGTGCTGGTGTTCCTCATGGGTGGTGCGGGCGGCTTGTCCTCCACTTCCCCATTATCCGACATCTTCAGCGCAGGCGGATGCTACTGCTGCAGGGACACAAGGAAAACAGCCACAGTCTCACAATCAATGCCATCAATGTGTTTTGTCAAAACAGCCAATTAATCATACTGCTTATACTCAGTTTATTGATACTACAGTCAACCATCATCTTCATCAACACTGACAACGACATCAGTCAGGTTTACACACACACACACACACACACACACACACACACACACACACACACACACACACACACACACATAGAAGTTCATTATTCATGCACGGAAACAAATCAGCATAGAACAAAAATTCCCATTCATTTTGTCAAAACAGGCAATTAACTATGTAGCTTTGACACATTTATTTTGGGTTCAGAAGACAGAAGTTTTTATTGTGACTTTTCCACAAATGAATCACACATTTAATCTGCATCACTTTGTGTGGCAGGTTCTCCCTCTGCAATTATGCTTCAAAATTGCTTCACAAGACAGCGATTACAGCAACACACTTTAGCAACTACCAACTGTGTTCAGGGACAAAAAACTGCACACAGCCGGCACACACGCGCAGTTGCGCGCGCGCGCACACACACACACACACACACACACACACAGAGCTTATTCACTCAGGACCAAAATGTAGGCTACCCTACCCCTCGAACAATACTGAATTCCTTTCTCTTGACATCAGAGTCTATGTGATACTGTAGACAAGAGAGGGAGGCTCTCCAGACGCACTACATTCACAGCTTTACATGTGAGCACAAGCGTATTTTTAAATCAACTTCACACCTTCAAGAGGGAGACAAGGGCAGCCTTAGAATGGGCAGACTAAAATCTTGTTGAGTTTTACAGCGCCAACAAGCCCAGTGCCCATTCTCATGCCAGGCCCAGAGTGGACATTTGCATGCCCGCTGTGCTGCCCTCTCTTAACCAGACAACATTACGTAAGTCGGGCTGAGGAGGGGGAGACGTTGAGCGGTGGTGGGGTCAGGGGTGGGCATGGGGCAGGAGGTGTTATTCCAGTGCCCAGAACTTGTGTGGGGGAGAGTGGGCGGGCAGGCAGCGGCGGTGGTGGGCACAGACAACCCTGGACAGATAACACAGAGAGAGAGAGAGAGAGAGAGAGAGAGAGAGAGAGAGAGAGAGAGAGAGAGAGAGAGAGCTGGCCCAGACTCAGCTTCAGCAGTCAGCGGACTGCTATGTCAACCATCTGCACACAAACACTCAGAGAGAGACTAGAGCGCAGCAGCCAGGAGGGTGCCAATGCCAACAGTGTCTGAGGAACGATACGGTGGACACACACACACACACACACACACACACACACACACACACACACACACAGGAGAGAGAGTAAAAACAATCGGCCTGTGACAGACATTCACAGCATACTGGCAAGATAAATTATCCTGAGGAAGAGTAGAACAGCACAGTCTCCAGGTGTGTAGTTAAGGTCAGAGGCACAGAAAGAGTACAGACTAACAGCACTTATCAGCATCCTACACACGGTTCCGCCATCAGCACATTCCACTGCATCCCATATGGCAATAAGCAAAGGTGCAGTTCAGCTCCATTTCCACTGAGTTTTCCAAAGCCAGAGCAGCAGTTATTACACTGGGGAAAATTCAGTTCATGTTTTACCATTTGTATTTCTAATTTCATTTCTTTCGGTGCAATTAAGTTCCTTAGTATGAGTTATTCTACTGTGTATGTCTTTCTCTCTGACCACTCTACTGTGAAGTCATGTTGTAATGAAGTTAAACATAACACTGAAACACTAGACATACTTCAGCCCCACAGTTCACCTCCTGCTCCAGTATCTCTCTCGCTCTCTCTCTTTTGCATGTGATCCACAGAGCCCCATTCCCCATCCTCCAGGCTACAGATTTACTGATCTGGAGTCAGTCTCAGACAGCAGCTGACTGGCCCGTCTCTATCCCTGGCCTGCTCTGAAATCAGCTGCCCTGTGAGGCCAAGGCCGAGGCAGGTCTTACCTTAGCAGCTGCCGCCCTGCATGATGGCTGCAGACTCAGCAGTACTTCTCCAATGACGGCACGGAAAACCAAACAGTAGCTAGAAGACCTTCTTGCACAGCTGATGACACTCGGCATGAGTGTGTGTGTGTGTGTCAGTGAGTGAGTGAGTGAGTGTGTGAGCAGGACGCTGAGGGCTTGAACTTTTAAAGTGCCAGGGGCAGCCCCAGACGTGATGTCACAGGTGAGTAAGAGGGGGACTGTGGACTGTGGCATGAATGGAGTAACATGATCTCTTCCTGCCTGGTCATCACCAAACAGATACTCCTCTCTCACACACACAAACAAACGGACACATTGACCTGACAAAAGACATCTCTGTTTACACACACACACACACAGAAACACACACACACACACACACACAGGAGCTCTTGTGCTAATGACTTGGTGTGTTCGCAGACACAACAGATATAGACCCGACGGTCTATATTTGTATACAAGGGCACACAGAAGCTGATTAGCATGTGCTTGATGAGACTTTTTCTACGCATCCCCACAGACACACACACACACCCTGCAGTGACAAAGGGCAGCAGCTGGTTGCAGTGTGTGTGACCCAAACCAACTTCCTCCTGTTGTGTGTGTGAGTGTGTGAGAGTGGCACTGTAATTACACACACATCTTCTCTCACACCTCCTCAGGCACAGACACACACACACACACACACACACACACACACACAGGCCAGCCCAGCCCCCCGACACCTCATAGAGGAGGCTCACATTTCAGACACCGCTGTCAGTTTTAGCAAGAGTCCTGTCACCACACGCTCCAGTTAACTAACACACACACACACACTTATAGAGTTGCCTCAACTCACCTTAAATACTCTTGCCTGGTTCACTCACATAACACAACACCACCACTTCCCATTTATAGGGGCATATATGATAAGACGAGATGAGAGATCAGCTTAAGGTAATCACAAGGTCTTGACCTGGCTTTTTAAAACCACACTCTCTGTGTGCGTGTGTGTGTGTGCGTGTGTGTGTATGTGTGTGTGTGTGTGTGTGTGTGTGTGTGTGTGTGTGTGTGTGTGTGTGTGTGTGTGTGTGTGTGTGAATTCACAGCATGGAGAATATAGTCTTTACTCCCACATGTGCGAATGCATTTATAGAGTATGGCATGTCTCTCTCACACAGACGGTGACACAGTCCTACATGGCATGAGGTGCTTTCCCCCGCAACACAAACTGATGACTCCGTTTTAGAGCTCCTGTCAGCTTAATCCCATTGAGGCGTCAAACCCCCCTCTCTCTCCCTCTGCTCACACACAAACACACTACACACACACACACATTCCCAGACATGTTTCGCCCCGTGGACTACAAAGGCTGTGTGTGTGTGTGTGTGTGTGTGTGTGTGTGTGTGTGTGTGAAGTCGGCGGGTGAGACGGGCTGTGTGCCACATCAGAGACGCTGCCTCCTCTTCTCCACCGCACTCCCCTTTCATCTCCCTCCTCCACCTAATCACCCCCTTCAGCCCCAACCGCACCTCACCGCCCTGCCCCACACCACCCGGCTCCACTGCGCTCCTCTACTCCACCTGAGCTCGCTCATTGTCTGCTCCAACCACACGCGCCCCCACAGGGTGTTTACACCTGCTCAGCCAGACACCTGTCACATGGCGAGGACTGGAGAGAGATTTGCCCAACACGCCGTTACACAAATGACTCAGAACTTTCCAGACTGTTGCAGATTAAATGAGACTGTTGAGAGATGGTGGCTCGTTCTAAGTGTGTGTGTGTGTGTGTGTGTGTGTGTGTGTGTGTGTGTGTGTCTGTCTGAGTGTGTGTGTGTGTATCTGAGAGAGAGAGTGCGTGTGTGTGTGTGTGTGTGTGTCTGAGAGAGTGTGTGTGTGTGTGTGTGTGTGTGTGTGTGTGTGTGTGTGTGTGTGTGTGTGTGTGTGTCTGAGTGTGTGTGTTTGTGTGTGTGTGTGTGTGTGTGTCTCTGTGTGTCTCTGTGTGTCTCTGTGTGTACATGTATGAGTGAGTGAGTGTGTGAGTAGGTGAGTGTTGGTCCATGCTGGCTCTGAGGAGTGGCCTCTAGTCTGTCCTGCTGGGGTGTTGGGTGCAGGAGTCCCTGTGTTGCTCTGAGTTCCTGGTCCTCCGTGCTGAGTCATACGTGGCTCACCTCACAAACTTCCTGCTGTGGAGAGCACTGGAGTGAGTCACGGCTGACCCATGAAGCACTCTCGGCCTCCCTCATTCACTCTCACTCTCACTCCATCTCTCTGTCTCTCTCTGTTGCTCTCTCACTCTAAGTTTACCTCACGACCTGCTCACATGCCCTCTCTACATCTCTCTCTCTCTCTCTCTCTCTCTCTCTCTCTCTCTGTCTCTCTCTCTCTCTCTCTCTCTCTCTCTCTCTCTCACACACACACACACACACACAAAAATGGTTGTAAAATGCTCTCTGTTTGTTCCTGTGGGCTCCTTTAACCCCCCCATCCCACCTCCAGCTCCTCCCTCCAGGATTATGAACCCAGAGAGACGAAGAGGGCTGTAGAGCTCAGGTGTAGTGGCCCCACCCAAACACCACCCCTACCACGCAAGGGAACTCGCAGAAGAGAGAGAGAGAGAGAGAGAGAGAGAGAGAGAGAGAGAGAGAGAAAGAGAGCGAGCACCATTCTGGATTCTAATTATAGAGCCTCAGCAGTAGCTCAGCTCAGGCAGGGCTTCGGTGACCAAGGCAACGGTGGAGCGAACACAAAGACTTAAGAATGTGAAGTGATCACTTAGACGTGTAAGAGTTTTCACAGCAGTGTGTACCCTTGAGCTGGGATTGTTAGTCTGAATGCGCTTCCTCAGAATACATGCATACGACAAAATTCAAGGTTTAAACGTTGCACATGTCGACAGATGAAGTAAGAATATTTCCCAAACACACAGTGAGTATTTATGGAGAATTTGAAAAAAGTTCAACTTGACAAGGTGTATATGACACGGCATGAGGATTTCAGACTTTGGAAAGACTCAACATCGCGAAAGGTGAGCCATTTGATCCGATCCTCATTAATAATCTTCATCAGTTTGGCTCCTGTCCCAGAGAGAGCACAGATAACCAGGTGTGACAGGTAGAAACCCAGAGCCTATCCAATCCTGACATCCGCTGTCTCACCGTGTGTGGGTGTGATAGATTATCTGACTCAAATAATGTCAGCACCTTGTGCAGTTCAACAAGGGCAAATTTAACACTTCTTTTATAACACAGACCACAGCAACACATACACACAAATGCACCCACCCTCTCTCTCTCTCTCTCTCTCTCTCTCACCTCTCTCTCCCTCTCACACAACCACCCATCCATCAAACAAACAAACACACTCAGAAAGACAGACACACACACACACACACATACACACACAGAGGAAAAATAAAACTTCATATAAATGAATGTGTACGCAGAAGTAGCCACCTTTTAGAACAAAGCCTTAAATGCTCTTCCTCATCCCATTTCTGCTGCATTTCTTGCTGCTAGAGCTGAAGGCTTCCACCACCTCATAGATCAGAGACATACACTGATTGGACTGTTTCATCTCTCAGGCTTTGTAGTCTCTCTCTCCCTCCCTCTCGCCATCTCTCTCTATTTCTCTCTCCACCTCTAACTCTCCCTATCATCATTTCTCTCAGTCCAAACATCAACTCCCTTCTCCCGGTATTCTGCGCTGGCGGCATTTTGTGCTTTCGTGACATTAGAAAAAAAAACCGACGAGATTCGACTTAAACGTGTACAGCATGTCCATCTATTTTGGGCAAGGCGTGTGAATGAGCTGTGGGACTGTGCATGTTAAACAGCAGCTATCTGCAGCCCGCAGAGACCACGCAGTGCAAACGCCCCCCCCGGAATAGGGATGACTGGCCTGCATCACGCAGCGTTCAACTCACACAGACCACGCAGGGCTCATAGATGAGCGCTACACCACGCCTGCAGCCATGTCGCCTTTGGAATTTACAACCTACTGTCCTTCGATGGCTGCAGCGCGCACGCGCACACAGACACACACGCACACACAAACACACACACACGCACGCACGCACGCACGCACAAGCTTACTGCAGCGTAACATGTCATGTTCCAGAAACATCTTGCTCCCTCTCTTGCGGCCCTGCCTCTGCCATGGTAAACATAGTGCTCTCCAGAGAGCCTCGCAGAATACCAGAATACCTCTCACACAATCCTCCACCCCCACCTCTCCACGCTTCACACAAACCTGTGCTCAATCCAGCCAAGCCTCCAGGCACTGTACTACCCCGACACAGCGGCTGCTCCCCCAGTAACAGATACCCATTAGACCCCTCCCCACCGTAATCACAGTCCTCGCAGGGTACCCACGGCTCCCTCCTCCGCGCCGGAGCAGAGCGTGGCTCTCTCGTTGGAGACGGGGAGCGACTGCGACGGCGAAGCCGCCTCATTGGCATGCGCGTGTTGGCGCTGATCTGTAAACAGTGGGGGGCGCGGTGACAGACAGGCTGGTGGAGGCCCATCAGGAGATCATGGGCTGACAGATCGGCTCATTAGGGGAGAGCTGGGCCCTGACTGGGCCTCTGTCATGTCTGCTGCTTTCAGATGAAAGAGATGGAGGGAGGGATAGAGAGAGAGAGAGGGAGAGAGAAAGGGGGATGACAAAGAATGAGAGACGGGATGGAACCAGGGAGAGGGACAAAGAGAAGGAGAGAGGAGAGAGGTATGAGAGAGAGAGAGAGAGAGAGAGAGAGAGAGAGAGAGAGAGAGAGAGAGAGAGAGAGAATGCTCCGGGATTGATGTGGAGGGAGGCATGATCACATCCACCACAGGACAGGCAGGCCACCGCTCTCTCTTCCCCACTCAGGAGCTCCCCCCACTGGGCCTCGCCAGGCCTGATCGATGCAGTCTACTGGAGCTCCGACTGGATCATCTGATCTGTGGTATGTTACTGCTCTCACACACACACACACCACACCACAACACACACTCACACTCACACACACACACACTCTCACACACACTCACACACACACTCACACACAAACACACACCACAACACTCACACACACACACACACACACACACACACACACCACACACACACAGAGATGAAAGGCAACCTCCGGCTCCTCAATGCAGCTTTTACACTCCAGCAGAACAGCACCTCACAGTGCTAGAGGGGTGCCTTGCCTAGCCTTCCCTTCCGCACACGCACAGACACACACACAGACTCCTCTGAGTCAGCCTGTCTTACCAGAAGACACACACACTCACTCACACATAAACACACACACACACACACACAGAGATGCACAAAAAGAGCCATAGAGCTGAGTGATGCCTATCGCCTGCTATTCCTGGAACAAGCCTCCAGGACCTTTAGGTAGCAGGGTCTGTTACTGGAACAATCTGAGCAGTCACACTCCCGCGCTCATGACGAGAAAAGGGAATGAGGGGGAAAGAGAGAGCAGGAGGAGGAGGAGGAGGAGGGGAGGGGGGGTAACAAAGAGGCTGGAGGAAGAACTAAAAGGAGAGAAAACAGAAAAGAGCTGAGAGCTAAACTGCTTCACTTGTTCTGATAAACACTGATGCGTCACATGAGGTGAGGTGAACTTTGAATGTACGACTTTAAAAAGCTAAAAAAGGACAAAAGGATATTTAGGGGAGGACGAGCAAACAGCACAGGATAATTAGTGAGGGCAGTCAAGGAATGGATGGAGTGAGGGGAGGAGAGGGGGAAAATAGAGTGTGTTGAGACAGAGAGACAGAGAGAGAGAGAGAGAGAGAGCAAGAGAGAGAGGGAGAGAGAGAGAGAGAAGGAGGGTAGCACATCACTGATGTGCCGATAAACAACATCAGTAACAGCACAACAAGCAGCATCCATCTGGTGCCAGCCACCTGAGAGAGCCTGCCTTTGCACACACACAAACACACACACACACACACACACACACACACACACACACACACACACACAAGCAGACACACACACACAAGCAGTCACATGCAAACAGACTGCACACTGGCGAGGCGCATCACTTACTGGTGATTACCCCACTTTTACACAACCATCCAGCCCCAGCAGGGGAGGCGCTGGCTGGCCCTCAGTAGCCTGAGGAGGGCTCTCTCTTTCAGGCAAGACAGCGGGAGACACACACACCCCTCCACCTCCTCCTCTTCCTCAGAGAATACCGTCATGCTTTCAACCGCCTTAACACACACATCACGCAACACAACACACAGACGGGGAAACGCTGAGAGAAATGAAGAAAATGTAGCATGTGATTGAAGGAGAAGGGAGAACGCCCAGCCAGGCATGTGTCTGTGTGTGTGTGTGTCTGTGTGTGTGTGTGTGTGTGTGTGTATGTGTGAGAGTGTGTGTGTGTGTGTGTGTGTGTGTCGCAGGGCTTAAATTTCACTGCGGGATTGCGGGTATTGCGCATAATTTGTTCAAGTCCCGCAACTCTAGCCATCATAATGCGAGAAATTCCCGCATACACTTTTACAGCCTGTCTGATGACGTTAATATAGCCTAATCATTAAGTGGCGTGAATGCGGTGCTATTGACCGGACTGATCAACTACCGAGTTGAATTGAACATAGCCTCATGCAGACGCACACACACACGGAGAGAGAGAGAGAGAGAGAACCACTTTGCGCTTATGCAAATAGGCTACGCTACCATGGCAAACTTTTACATCTGGAAAGAGCTCCTTGGTAACTATCCTGCTAGCTCAGGTCACGTCAACACTTGATCCCAGAAAGATTGTCTTCGACATGTTAGTTTTTTGAACATTTATTGTATCTAATGACATAGAAAACATAATGATTTGCATACACATACCGCACTATGCACAACTTTTATTCACTAGCGACTATAGCCTAAAACCGTCAGGTTGAAGGGGGGCTAATTACTCCATAGAATTACTCTCACGTATTTTCTTAAAGTGACAGGCACTCAATTACACCTACTCATCAGCAATGTGCACTCAATTGGACCTACACACCACATTAAAGATATGCCTAAGTGTTATAGGTTAAACGTCAATATGAGGCATTCAAATTACTAAATATGTTTAGCTACTAGTAATTACTAGTAAAATGCTATACTTTAAAAAAAATGCATTATTAAATAAATACACTCTATATGAATTCAAAAATATATGATAGAAACACATCACATAAGCTATCATTTTCAGTGTGTGTTTGTGTGTGTGGAGAGAGTCAAGCAGAATCTAGGATGTCCACTGTTGTGAATGATCCCACTACAGTATATATTACTGATGACGTCAGGGTGGTGGGGGCCCCAAAATCAAACACTTTTTTTAAAAAAGTATCGAAGTATTGAAATCGCAATTCTTGACTTGGTATCAGAATCGATCCCCCCTCCCCCCCAAATTGTGTAAATCCCCCCTACATGAATAACCTAAGGGGGGAATTCCCCCCCATTTTGAAAAATGAATTTTAAGCCCTGGTGTGTGTGTGAGAGTGTGTGTGTGTGTGTGTGTATGTGTGTGTGTGTGTCTCTGTGTGTGTGCGTGTGTGCGTGTGTGTGTGTGTGTGTGTGTGTGTGTATCTATGTGTGTGTCTATGTGTTTATATGAAAAATTGAGAAACAGAGGACTATCACATTACAGTGTGTCACCCAGGGTGTGAATGTGTTTATGAGCACAAACTAAGGCCTAATATCAGAGGGGACGCAGAGATAAAGCCAGAGGGCCACCACCACCACCAGGCACCGTTTAAGAGGATAACAAGAGAAAGATGAGGCAAGCGAACAAACGCGAGAACGATAACAGTCTCCACACAAAAGTGTGGGGGCGTGCCGAACAACATGAAAAATGTAAAAAAAGGCATAGCGTATCAGCAGGGGGGCCGGCGCTCCAAAGCCGAGCGAAGTGTAGCGCTATTATGTACATGTTAATGAACGCGTCACGGGGGAGCGCCACACCAACTTCAAATGTATATTTTATCATATTTTTGCCTGAAACAGTCTACCATAAACCCGCTACACCCTCCCACTATCATCCACCCCCAACCTCCACCCACACCACACACCACCCCTCCCACCACCACCCGTCTTCCTCCCAGGCTGCACCCCCATGCGGCCTCACAGGAGATGCAAAGATGCAGATCTGCGTTTCAGGTGCTCCGTCTGTAGCCTGCTGTTCTCTATTTTGAATGCAAAGCAGCGCAAAAATGCGAATCCTTGGCTTCAAAACATATGACTGTGTCTGCGCTCAGAGAGGAGTCCCCCATGGCTCAGCGCTATGATGGAACATCACACTCCAACAGTCAATAACCAAGCTACATTTTCCTCCACAGATTTAGTTTCTCTATGTTAGTCCTCTGTCAGGGCTGAGCTCCTGTCTGGCCCTGAGAAAAAATGAAGGGAGTAACATAGAGAGAGATAAAGAGAGAGAGAGAGAGAGAGAGAGTGATAGAGAAAGGGAGAGAGAGAGAGAGGGGGAAAGAGAGAGGGAGGAAAGCTTCATGCCAAAGAGGACTGTAGGAGCCGAAACACCCCAGAAGGCCCTGAGACTCCACCACAGAAATGACAACAATGAGATGGCTGCTGAACTCAGCGCTTCGTTTCACTCTTCTCTCTCACTTTCTCTCTCTCTCTCTCTCTCTCTCTCTCACTCTCTCTCTCCCTCCCTCTCTTTTTTCAGACGGCTCCATTTCCCGTCTGCTGGTCTGTGAGCCCTCACCTTGCCCTGTGTGTTTGAGGTGGAAAGACCTTGATGAACCCCACACACTTACTCACTCACTCACTCTCACTCTCACTCTCCATGCCCAGAGGCCAAACTCCTGTCTGGGGCCTTTTCCACACACATCCCTCCAAGAGAGTGTGTGTGTGTGTGTGTGTGTGTGTGGTGAAAGAGGGGGGGGGGGGGGGTGCAAGGGTGCTGAGGGTGGGCTCTGGAGCAGAATTCAGACCCCCCCCCCCCCTCTCCCTCTCTGTCTGCAGGCCGTTGTTCTTTTCACTGGCGCTCGCCCTCACTCACCCCCAACTGAGTACCACGGACGGCACCCTGGCCAGCACGCCACAGCACCACACCACACCATACAGTGGGAAGCCCAGACCATTCATCAGTTATCAATTACTACACCCACACACACACACACACACACACACACACACACACACACGCGCACACACACACGCACACGCACGCACACACACACACACACACACACACACACACACACACACACACACACACACACACACCCTATTGTTACACTATTGCTACACTGTGAGGTCCCTATGTGTGTGTGTGTGTGTGTGTGTGTCCCAAGGGTCCCATCATGAAGGCTCTCCAGCACACATACACACACCATGCCCAGACTCACGCCAGAGCAGATGGCACAGAGGCAGGCACTGCCAATTTGCATGTAAATGGGCCGGGTGGGGGGAGCAGGGGACGGGGGGATATGGAGAAGGGAGGAAAAGAAAACGCAGGAAAGAAGAGAGACTGGGAAAAAGGAAAGAAGAAAAACTCACCTGCTGCAATCATTCCACCCCCATAAGCTGTATAAATAGGGGGTGGGACATGGCAGGAGAGAGAGGAAAAGCAAGAAAGAGAATGTGTGTGTGAGAGAGAAAGAACGGGAGAGGAGGAGAGAGAGAGAGAGAGAGAGAGAAGAGTAGGGTGGGGCACAGGGTGTTCTCCCTTCCGCATGAGCAGGGCTCAGATTGGGCCGACTTTCCACAAGCCAGGAGAGCGAGGGAAGAGGGGGAGGCAGAGAACGAGAGAAAAAGGGCAGAGGGGAGGGAGATGAAAGAGAAAGATCGAGATGAAAAGAAAAGAGAGGAGAGGAGAGTGGGGAGAGGAGATAAAAAAGAGGAGAATGAGTGGAAGAGAGAAAGAGGCAGACAGAGAGAGAGAGGGGAAAAGAGAGAGAAAGAGAGCGGGGGTTGGGTGGGGTACAAAAAGAACTCAAGCAAGAGTGAAGGATGAATGGGGCGGGCAGGAGGCAGGTGGCAGTCACATGGGCGAAAAATTAGCCAATCAAAAGGGAACGGCCACTTCATCAGGGTTCCCTGTGGGACAGCAGCTCGGCAATTCAACTGCAGCGCACGAGTGGAGCCCCGTACCCAGCTGCAGCCTGCTGGCCACACCAACACACGCCACCAACACACACCACCAACACACGCCACCAACACACACCACCAACACACACCATCCACACAGACCACCAACACACACCACCAACACACACCACCAACGCACACCACCAACACACACCACCAACACACGCCACCAACGCACACCACCAACACACACCATCCACACAGACCACCAACACACACCACCAACACACACCACCAACGCACACCACCAACACACACCACCAACACACACCACCAACACACACCACGCAGACCACTACCACAGGACACTACTGTAGGACACTAACACAGGCCACTACCACAGGACACTAACACAGGACACTACCAAAGGACACTACCACAGGACACTAACACAGGACACTAACACAGTGGCACGGGCGTAGGGCACTAATGCAGGGCGTGCTTAAGCAGCAGTGCTGTACAGTAAGCAGAATGGGGCCGTCAGGTAGGACAGCGGGGCGGCACATTGGGCCAGATGGAGCGCTTGCTTTCCATCAGCGCAGACACAAAACACAGCCAAACAGTACAGCAGGGGAGGGAGAGAGAGAGAGAGAGAGAGAGACCGGGCCACTCAGTACACACACATACACAAACACACATACACACACTAGCGAGAGAGAGAGAGAGAGAGAGAGAGAGAGAGACACCGGGCCACTCAGTAAACACACACACACACACACACACAGAGAGAGAGAGAGAGAGAGAGAGAGAGAGAGAGAGAGAGAGAGAGAGAGAGAGAGAGAGAGACCGGGCCACTCAGTAAACACACACACACACACACACAGAGAGAGAGAGAGAGAGAGCGAGAGAGAATGCTGAGATAGGGGGAAATAGTGAGGTAACCTTACTGTTTCCACAGAGTCAGGAAGGGGAAGGAAAGGGTTAATCCAGCAATGAGGAGGACTGGCTCTTTTAGTCAGGCTAAAATGGGCACTGGATGAGATCACCCAACACACACACACACACACACACACACACACACACACACACACACACACACACACACACACACACACACACACACACACACATACCGAGCACCACGGAAGCATAGGAGCAAGGCCTTGGTTTGACCTGCGGCTGCCCATGGCAACGCTACATGACGGATGGGCTGTGACAGCTCTGATCGCGGAGAGGGGGGAGAGCACTTTATCTATCAGCCCCTTCATCTGCCTGCACTGCACAGCCTTCAACACAATCACTCAGGTACACACACAAACACACACACACACACACACACACACACACACACACACACACAGATATAAACAGTCTGACGCAAACATACAACACTAAGACTGATAATACATAATCCAGGATTTTCATCTAGGCACTCATCCTCTAAGCAGAATGGATAGAAAGTGATTTATATAGACTTAAATCCTGTGAGGCTGGTGTGTGTGTGTGTGTGTGTGTGTGTGTGTGTGTGTGTCTGTGAATGAGCATGCTTGCGTGTCTGCATGTGTAAATATATCTAATATCTCTATGTATTATATGTCTGTAAACATGTCTGAGAATCATGGTAAATGCTGCTTACATGTCTACACAAGCCTCATACCCCCAACTGCATACATGCCCTTCACTGCTTAACCTCAACAGATTAAGAAAAACCCCACCAAGCCTGGCATGGCGTGACTATATAGACAGTACACCATCACCCAGGTCACTGTTCACCCCCACTACTGCTACTGCTGCTACTGCTGTTCCTATAGCCACCACCACCACCTCCTCCACCCCCTCAGCAAGCTGCCTAAGGGCCAGCCAGCTTGGGGATCCCCACATGCCTGGGAGGCTCCATTAGGGAAAGCCCAGTCCTCATCATCTCCATATTACTAACCCCCACTCCCCCCCCACTCCCCTCTACTCTCCCCTCCAACTGGAGGTGTGGTGGGCGGTGGAGGGTCAGGAGCAGATGGTGAGGGAAGGCCCGATCGCCGGAGCTCACCAGTCAAACCAGGGGGACATAATCAATGCGACACCCCGCCGTGTGTTAGTTTAGTGAGCATGGGGACGCCTGGCTCACACACGCGCTCCCTTGGGAGGGGGACAGGGGGGGGGGTGCTATTAAGAGAGAAAGGTGGAGTGGGGGTAGGGTGTGAGTGTGAGTGTGTGTGTGTGTAAGTGAAACAAATTGACAGTGGCAGCTTCCTCCCGTCACACACACATAAAAAAAAACACATGTTCGGCAGCAACAGCCACTGATCCCCTCTTAGCAAGTGAATCAGTCAGTCAGTCAGCCTCCTGAGTCTTGAGCCTTTCCTAGAAGGTGTCACTCACGCGGGCCGAGCTCAGAGTGTTGCAGGGATACTGCGCTGGCCTCAGTGGCAACAGTGTCCAGGCAGCAGGGCTGCTCTGTGGCGGTGCGTGTGTTTAGGAAGTTACAGCATGACTGGGTCTATGGGTCACTGTGTTAGGATCAGATAACCAGAGCTGGACTCCCAAGTCAGAGTGGCTGTCGGACACGCCATGCCTATGTGTATATGCATTTGTGTGTGTGTGTGTGTGTGTGTGTGTGTGTGTGTGTGTGTGTGTGTGTGTGTGTGTGTGTGTGTGTGTAGGTGTGTGTGTGTGTGTGTGTGTGTGTGTTTGTAAGTGTATGTTTGCGTTTATGTGTGTAAGTGTGTAAAGTGTATAAATGTCTATGTGTGAGTGTGTGGGAAGGGGAGACAGACTGACTGCAGGGTCTGATAATAGGCCCCTCTGGCTGGGTCCATGCTGAGGTCCTCTCCCCCCTCTACCCCCGGGGGAGAGCTGGAGGCTGGATTACCCAGGCCAGGCCACAGGCGCGCAGGCCGCAGCGGAGACAGTGGCAGAGTGACCACCGCTACCCAACCTCTCCCCCGGCGGCCTCTCCGCTCTGGCTCCACACACACACACACACACACACACACAAAGATGTGGGGAGGACGGCTTCCAAAGGCCTCGCCAAAATATGTAACGCTACTCCTTTCCAATAAATACCACTACAGACTCACTCTCTCTGAAACACACACACACGTACACACATATGCAAGGACACATTCTGACCGTCTAGCTCAAATACATGAACAAACCTCAATAGAAACTCTCTCTCTTTCTAACACACACACACACACCAACACTTTAACAAAACACAACATGCATGTTTCTCACATTTCTTCAGTGATATTCTCACTTTCACTTTCTCCCTTTTGCTGACACATGCACACACACACACACACACACACACACACACACTCCCTTCAGCCCATTCCTGCACAGAGCATGTTCCATTAACCATTGGCCTGGAGGCAGAGATTACCTCTAATAAGAAAAGCATGCCGCGGCGCCACATCAGACAAAGCCCGTGCGAGCGGAACAGAGCGGAACAGCGC
>NC_055971.1:7820894-7905894 GCF_018492685.1 Alosa sapidissima | reverse complement strand
ATGGCACCTGGTGGAGGGAAATCTGCTTTACACTTTTGTCTGTGATCTTTTCATCCACAACATAGAGGAAGGCATTTTTCCATCCGAAAACAGGCTAGTTCGGACCTCAGTTGTTACAAGGCATTCTTAGCCTCGTTGCTATAAGTTACAAACAAGGTTGGCAGGACTACAGGACTGACGGTCAGGGACATTCAGAGTAATTTCCCTGAAATCTTCATACTTTCCTCAGTAATGCACTGGTTTGAATGGTGGCTGGGATTCAAAATGTCGAGGAACGTTCTGGGTCTGGTAGGCTATTACACAGACATAAATGTCACTCTGAAGTCTGGAGGAAAATCTCTATTCCTCTGAGTCTCGTCCTGAGTCTCCTCCTGGTCAGGCTGCCTAAAGGGACCATTTCCCCTTTTTAGGTTCCCCACCAAAGAATCTACAGAAACAATGTAGTTTCACCACTATCATTAACATAAAGCAGACAACAATTGTGTATGGTCACGCTTGTGGACTGGCTTTAATAAAGCGAAAGCCTGAATTAGACTGGCCTTTAATATTGCATGGGGGAATACAAGCATTAGCCCCATGTTGTTTTGCAGAAATGACTGAAAAGCCACTATGGTTAGATAAGCTAAGCCAAGCTAACCGCGAAGCGGCAAGAAAACACATACGGCGAGATTCTTTGTGTGGTTTGATGATTACTATAAACAGGGCAGGGGGAGATCAAATGTTGTGTTTGGGGTAAAGGGATAACATTTCAGATAGTTAGTCTCCGTCTCATTCCTTCCTATCCACTATGTTGGGTCTTTCTGATCCAACTGTACCAAAAAACACTGGCCACCCTGAGGGACTTGAGTGACTAACTCAAGAGACGGAGAGAGGGGGAGACAGAAGAGGAGAAGAGGAGAAACATGGAGATATTTATAGTTGATAGTATTATAGTTGCTTCACTAGTCGGGCTGCCACTGACGACAGAGTCCCCTTGTCTTCTGAAGAGGCGAGAGAGAGAGAGAGAGAGAGAGAGAGAGAGAGAGAGAGAGAGAGAGAGAGAGAGAGAAATAAAGTGATGGGACATGCAGACTGGAGGAAGAGGAGACCCAAGGGGAGGAGAGGAGGGATGCAGAAAGACAGCAAAATAACAAATAGATGGAGAGATGGAGACAAGAGAGCGGGTGAGAGAGAGTGTGTGTGTGAGAGAAAGAGAGAGAGAGAGAGAGCGCAAGTGGGAGAGAGAGAGTGATAAAGAGAAAGAGCGAGTGGAAGAGAGTGAGAGTGAGTGAGTGGGAGAGAGATTAGCTTTATGTGAGGCAGAGCAGACAGACTCGCTTCCACTCAGGAGACGCGTCCTGTGAGTCCACCTCGGAGATGCTGATGCAGGGCGACACGGGTTGCGTAATTTTCTTCCACCCCGAGTGAGTCCCTCACACAGCAGCACAGCAGGGGAGAGGCAGGAGAGCAGAGAGGAGCAGAGAAGAGAAGAGAAGAGAGGAGAGGACAGGAGAAGAGAGGAGAGGAGAGGAGAGAGGAGAGGAGAGCACAGCAGAGGCCTGGGTGAGGCAGAGGATCACTGCATAGTCTACACCAAAGCAAAGCTCTGCAGGAATGGTGAGCATGACAACAGCCTAACCAAGACAGTCACTGACAACAGAGGGCATCTAAGCAGCAGCACAGCATCCTGGAGACGTATGCTGAGAGGCTGCATCCATGTCCTGCCCTGACCAAATACATGATACTGCAGGGAACTGAACTATGCTTCATCAGTATACTGCATCTCCTATTATTATTCATCATCACACATGCAAATCAATTGTGCACCCATATGTGCATTTTATGGCAGAAGCATGAGGGTGGTACCATCCTCCAAACATTGATTGACGTCTACAGGGTAATAGAGGGCTAAGAAGCCGGCATACCCCTGGAGAGGTAGAAAAGAGGTGAAGGGCTGCAGGTCATTCTCACTGTGAGAGTTGCAGGGTAGATTTGGATAAGTAAGGAAAGCAGCTTAACTGCCAACTAACACACTTAAAAAAATACACAAGAATTCTCAAACACGGATCAGAACTGAGGGTCTTTCTGCACACTCTGGGTGTCTGCCACAGAAACACTCTGCCAGTCATTCACACAGAGCCCTCAGACATTGGCGTCTTAACTGTCACTAAAGATACAGCCAGAGAATCTCTCCCTGCAACCACATTTCTCTCTATTCTGTCTCTGCCTTTTAAGTCTATTCGATGTATAATAATAGCCGCTGGCTCTTAGAGGGATACTGGAGAGCCCAAAGCATTCCTTTATAACAAGTTTAGATATCCTGATAGGAATTCCACCAAAAACAATATGGAGATTTCTAAAGTTGTTTTTACTGATAACACCTACCCACTTACACATAGCCTAGCCTATATATATATATATATATATATATATATATATATATATATATATATATATATATAGAGAGAGAGAGAGAGAGAGAGAGAGAGAGAGAGAGAGAGAGAATCACAGGACACAGAGGAGGTCCAAACCTTTCTTTATATGTTACCACACCGAAAATAAAACAGTGTGTGAGATAGAATGCCAGCCCCATCTGTAGCTCTCCACCCAGGTCCGGGCCCCAAGGCTGCTATAGAGTCCACACTACTCCTTGCGCCAAGTGCACATCTGGAGGGTGTGTGAGTGGGTGGGTGAGTAAGTAGTCCGGCTTTCTCTGCAACCTTGTTTGGTGATATCAGCATATGGTTGACTTATGGGTCTTGAGGGGCCACCTCAATACCAATATCCCACTCACCCACTCAATATCCGCCCCAGGGTAAACCATCAAGCGCTCCATCATGTCACCTCAGAGAGGGATGCTGCAACCAACATGAGATGTAGCCGGACTGGATGTCATGTGGAAACAGACAAGCCATATACTCAACTCAACTGAGCAACTTGCAAGAGGTGCTGCATAGGAACGCAAAGTGCCCTCAGCAAAAGGGACAACTTTGTTTCCTTATATGAAGGATAGACATCCACAAGAAACGTCTACACATCTAAAATAAAAGATCATTGTCAAATTATTTTGACAATCACATTTTTTTCAGACCTCCATTGGTTAGTAAATCTTCACATTATAAAGGTTAGGCTATAAAGGATGGACAAACTAGGTCTAACGCCATTACAGACCCCTTATTGAACTTCCTCCTCATGTTTATGGTTAGCTTAGCAGACTAGTCAATAAAATCACGTCATCTTTATTCAGATTAAAAAACATAACAAATATCTGAAGCTCAAAGGTCAGCGACGCGCCGTTTTAATTGCTTGTACAGTGACCAGTAGACACCTGGCTTCAAACACAGGAGCATACTGTTGAAGTTGTAAAACACTGCGTCGTTATATAAGTTAATACACACCAAGTTGGCACCACGGTCAAGCTGCCTAAATGACAGTTAGGCGCAACAATGCCGCATCCAATGCTTGTTTGCCACCTACTTCGTCTATTGCGGTGTCGGGGCATAGGCAAGTCTAATCAACTTAGCACAGCTCCCCAAGCCTCCCAAGTCGTTTATCTTCTTCCGACCGCAAAATGATAATTCAACAATTATAGCAATTCGCAACCTAAAAAGTGGGTGAAGGCTGGTGGTCTGTGTTGCTCATAGCGACAGACCACAGCCTTCCCATACATGACAACATATATTTAATGACAACATATGAGTTATTAACCAAATCCATTTTATTCTGGTGTATCTGCAATAATAGCCTACGTAGGCTATCGTTTTGCGCCGTTCCAGTGAGCTCAAAGCATGCTAATGTTGGTTATAATCCTTTAACTTCGGGACTTCGTCACGGGATGAATGTGGCATGCATGAGGTGTCATCCCATTTTTGAGAGGGGTGACAACCTACAGCAAGCGCACCCATTCTGCCGGGGCAGCGGCACACATTTAGCGAACAGGCATTCCATGGCAAAAGCGCGCATCAATAATTGTATGCGGTTAAGCAAGTTAGGGGCAGTTACTTCTGTAAATTTCATATAACCAAATCTTTGATAAATCGGATACATTACAGGCAGAAGGTAAATAGACAAGACATCTTATAAACCATTAATTACGCTTCGCCTAAACAGGTCTGCGCTGAGACAAAAGGTTTGCCTTACGAACATGAAAAGTAGCCTATAATTTTGTGTCCAGCCGTTTATTTTTTTTACAATGATATAAATGCAAAGTACAGAAGGACACAATCGAATGAATAAAAACAATGCACAAAATTTGACCTATGGGTTGGAACCATGGTCCATAGGTTTTGGCGATGGTTTTATAACATCCGTGAGAAATCCTCACCAAAAAATAGTTCAGTGTCGATCAGACGCGGAGAACATATAATTCCCTATCAGAGGCATGCATGATATCTACAGTCAGACAGACTATACTTTAACACCGCCGTCACAAATAGACTACAGGGTGTCTTCACTGTAGGCGACTGGTCGGGAGAATACCTATCTGTCACCACCAAATAGGCATCCGCTTGTCTCACAATTAAACTCGACAAAATCAGCGATGAGTAGTAGGCCTATGTAATTTCATACTGATAAACATATTCTATAAGCTACAGTAACTAAACAGGTCTGATAAGATACAGCTCTCCTCACAGAGCATGGACATGCCCTATTCAATTCTATGCGGCTCGTGTGACAGTCTCCCGTTAAAATTCGAGAAGAGACAGTCGGGTCACTGGGTGCTATGTCGGAGACGGAGAAATGAACGAGTGTTCTCACGCGCTTACCTCTTGTCTTGTCCCCGTGGAAAAAATCCCAGTTGAAATTCCCTTTCTAACGTTCATGCACGCATTCATTCGTTCTAGTTGCACTGCCCAGCTTTCCCTATTCTTTGCCACAAACTTAGCTATACCCCGCTATTGTGAGACGCAATCAAACATGCTACATAGCAACGCCCGCCCACTATGCAGAGTGCCAATGTGCCAATGGTCACCTCTGAATTCGGCCTCTCGACTATTGATGTGGACCACAGTCCGTCTCACCGGGAGGGCGGCTACCAGGTCGGGGAAGGCGGGTCCAAACCATATAAGATTCAATGAGTTAACAATTTCATTGCTGATCAGGCAGACATGGCTATAATGACGTTGTCTGAGTGACGTCAGTGACATATAGAGTGGCCATGACCAAAGTCATAGCCTCCAAAATATACAAGACGTCTAGTCTAGGTAAAAAAAAAAAATCAAGTAAGGAAATGCGGTCCAAAGAAAAGCCTTTGGAGCATACCACTCAATCTATCTTGTATTCCGATGTATTCAGTCTAACATTAATCTGTATCAGTGTACTCAATTTACACAACCTACTAATACAGGCAGGAAAACTGTGGCACCTTATCTTTGGTATTTACCCAACCGGTGAATATCATTCACACACACACACACACACAAAACCAGGGCCATATCATTTAAGAGGAGTCTGCTGACCCCTGCTGGCTAAAAACGTTGCTGGGGCGTTTTAAGTGCGCTGTCTGAAGCGCATGGTGCCAGTAGCCTACATTTAAGGCGTGTGCAAATAAAACTTTGCTAGACAATCGTGGGCGAAAAAGCGTAATGTGCATGATTACAACGGTTGCACTTATCTCTTTATTCTTTACTGTAGCCTTCTTATCATAGGTGTGTTTTAGGCGTAGCAATAAACGAATCAAAGTACCTTCATTGCCTTTAAAAGCCATGGCGGATTTGCCACATAGAAAAAAGAATGCTTCTCTGCAGAAGGAATGGATCATCTATGTTATCTTAGTGTACACAATAATAATCTACTCTGTAATTTCGTATATATTTATATATTTTCAATCTCAAACAGAATGTAGCTTATGCGTTTTGTGCACTTCTGTGCATAAAGTTCTGAGACTACCAATTACTACCGCCCCCCAGCACAAGATCCTGGGCCCCTGCATAGGCAGTCCTGATGGGCCCCCATGTTCCTCAACCCAGGTAAAATAAAATATATTCCAGTCTTTTCAAGGGCCCTCTCCCCTTGGGACCCTATAATCAGTAGTGGTTTTACCCCAAGTCCGACGCCCCTGCCGCTCCCCTTGACGTAGTCACCTTCTGCAGAACACCTGGTACCCCGTTCTTTAAGGTATCCACCATCCTTCAAGTTCAGTGTTCACTGGATCTCTTCCATGTGTCAAACTGGCACTCCTTCAGGTTGAATTTCATCTTGGGGGACAGGGAGCTATAAATCTAAGGAGGAGTAGTGATGTGTTAGAATACTGTGTTAAAAATGTGCGCCTTTTTAAAGCGCTGAGCAGGTGCATTTTCAATGGAGCATCCAAATGTTGGTGCGCCAACGTTCAATTTGTTTGCGCCAAGTGTTCTCCCTCTTCAGACACCTCGGGTAGTAGAAAGGTTCCTTGACAACCTGACTTGCGAATGAGCTGAATTATGAACCTGAACTTGGCATTCCATAGAATTGTTGGGTGCAACCTGGGTGAACACGTTGAAGCAGGTGGCAGGCTCGTTTTTTGGGTGGAATTTCTGAATGATCTGACCATGTTGTTATTTTGATAATGCACCCATGATAAATAGTGAAATGCTGCACCATTGACTTTAGATCAGGATTTTGTTGGTCTGTTGTGCAATCACCTTCACTGCCTCCAGATGGCAATGCATCAACAATGCGCCTGGACACACCTCATTTCAGAGAGACTTTTTTTTAAAGCCACAGAAAGGTCAAAAGTTGGAAACATGCATTCTCTTAAATTAACCATAATACATGGGTCATGTCTATGAGTCAAATAAAAATATTAATCAGGGATCGTTCTGATTACTCCCTCACCTGCCAAGATGACCATGCCCAAAGTTACTGGTGACAGCATGCAAACCCTGCAGCTGGTTCCATGTTTCTTTTGGAATGGTGATGATAGATCATGTGGATGCTTGGGCCAATTATTTTTTATGCAGATATCCAGTGGAAACCCCCTGATTTAGCGGTGTGCAGCCTATTCAACTAAGACATATGGACCTAAAACTTAAATGTACAATGTGGTTCCATGCTAATGTCTTTGGTGTGTACAAATTACATATTGGAAACAAAATAATGGACCCTTAGTGGAGATCTGAGCTAAGGGGTCAAATATTATTGGGGCCATGCCCCACAAATCTGCTTCCAACCACAGACTATTTAAGAGTGTGGAAAGATAAATGTTGATTCAAAACGCAAATTTAAGCTTAGTTCAACTACGGTCAACTGTCTCTGTCTGAATCTGCCATTTAAGCTTAGTTCAACTACATGGTCAACTGTGTCTGTCTGAATCTGCCATCACAGTTGGTGCTGCTTTGCATTAGGCTCATTATCTGCTCAGGCAAACCCCAAGTTTAACAATGATTTGGTTGACACCTTTGAATCAGACGTTGATAACATGTTTTTTGTAATTATACTGCTGTGCATGTTTTTAAGGTCAGATTTGAGCACTTAGAAGAACAAACTCTAAGGTTTCTGAACTGAAACAAAAAAGGGAACATTTTACATTGCAACAGGACAGAGATAAATCATATACAGCTCATGATTTGACTAAACATTTCCTTGCAAAACAGTTGTCAAGGGCACACCAGAATGATTGACGGGTTTGAATGCAGATGTTTATGCACAGGTTGATGAAAGCACAAGATCTACTGCTGACATGACTGAAGATAACTCACAACAGCTTAAGGAGTGTGGACTGAGGCGCAGAGAGCAGATGATGATGTGGCCTGGTAGATGGAGGTGGTTTATACTTGTCCTGAAGAGATGCTAATGCTAGCACAGATGGAAGGACAGCAGAGAGGGATCAATGTTCAGCACAAAGGTTCCCCTCATGCCAAGACCTGTGTGTGTCATCCAATAATGGACTGTCAGAAATACCAGCCTCAAATATGCAATGGTCAGTGGACCACAGCTGCAGCCACAGCCAAGTCATGAGGTTCTAACCCCAGCAGAGAAAGACCAGCTGGAGGAGGAGAGGAGGAAGATGCTGTTCGGCTGGTTTGACCAGAGCGATGCTGTGTAAAAAGGCTAATGCTGCAGATGAGATCAGTGAGCCTAAGAGGCCAGTGGAGAAAGAGGCTCCGGAGCCCATGAGACATGAGACGATGGGAACAATGATCCTGCAGAGGGAAATTCTGAGCCGTGATGTTCTGTGATATTCACTAGTTGATGCCACTCTACTGATGAAGTGTAATGAGCAAGGGAAATGGCCTCCTCCTCCTCCTCCTACGGGCCAACTTGCCATAGCAGTTTCATAATTTTTGGCAAAATGGTTTGCCCTGGGGCTTTGAGCCTATCCCATTCAGGTTGAGTAAGCAGGGCTGGGAATTCAAACCTTAGAACCCTAATTCAGTGTCAAACATGGCCCTACAGCAACACCAACTACATCATGTATATTGGTGAAACATAAGAATGCTATCATCAGGCAAAAATATTTTTTAAAAAGCAGGAGAAGAAAAAATAGATATTTGCACTGGTGCAACAGTGGTGGACATGATATGACCCAGCGTGGTATCACCACCTGCTACGCAAAATAAATCAAGAACGCTTCCCAAATCCTCTCTGCTCAGGTAACTCCATGTCAAACTTCCCAAGTCCTCTCTATACCACTCAGGTAACTCCATGTCAAACTTTCCAAGTCCTCTCTATACCCTGTTCAGGTGACTCCATGTCAAACTTCCCAAGTCCTATATACCCTACTCAAGTAACTCCATGTCAACTGCATGACTTCCTGAGTCCTCTCTATCCCCTATTCCTGTAACTCTTTGTTACAAGTACAATTCTTTCATTGGTTACTCAATGATTGCAATACAACATGTCTGAATGTGTTTGTTTGAACAAGTGCATGTGTATATGTGTTTGTTTGTGTGTGTGTGTGTGTGTGTGTGTGTTTGTCCATCTGTCTGTCTGTACAAACTGATCTGCTTCACTAAGACACGTCTGCAACAATAGACAAAGTATAGGCTACATTGGTGACACTCAAATGCATGTCTGTATAGTGCACAAGAATACTTCTGCCATTATACAGTGGTCATATTACGCATGCCTTATGCCTATGTAGCAGGATGCAGCTGCCTGGCTCACGCTATGCTTAACTTGCTCTGCTCTGAGTGGCTCTGGGCAGTTAACTGTGAGCCAACCGCGATGGCCAAGCCCCTTTATAAACTGGGACTTTTCTTTGGACAAGTGACGTCACTGGCACGCAATGCATGTCTTGTTTACCTGTCCAGTGATTCGACGTCGGCCTTGGTTATCCATTCCACCTTAGCGCCGCAGGTATGACTAGCTCCGTTTCTCCTTCCACCCATTTGACTTTCCATCATTGGTCTAATCCATCAACGAACGTGAGTGCCTTGCTTGAATAAAATTACTAATTCTTTGGGTGCAAGTCCCATCGTGGCGTAGTCTGCTACTTGTCTGGGCCTATATGTGTGTATATACCTGGGTATGTGTGTGTGTGTGTATATACCTGGGTATGTGTCTGTGTGTGTGTATATACCTGGGTATGTGTGTCTGTGTGTGTGTATACCTGGGTATGTGTGTGTGTCTGTATATACCTGGGTATGTGTGTGTATACCTGGGTATGTGTGTGTGTGTCTGTATATACCTGGGTATGTGTGTGTATACCTGGGTATGTGTGTGTGTCTGTATATACCTGGGTATGTGTGTGTATACCTGGGTATGTGTGTGTGTGTCGGTATATACCTGGGTATGTGTGTGTATACCTGGGTATGTGTGTGTATACCTCGGTATGTGTGTGTGTCTGTATATACCTGGGTATGTGTGTGTATACCTGGGTATGTGTGTGTGTGTCTGTATATACCTGGGTATGTGTGTGTATACCTCGGTATGTGTGTGTGTCTGTATATACCTGGGTATGTGTGTGTGTCTGTATATACCTGGGTATGTGTATATACCTGGGTATGTGTGTGTATACCTATGTGTGAGTATACCTGGGTATGTGTGTGTGTCTGTATATACCTGGGTATGTGTGTGTATACCTGGGTATGTGTGTGTATACCAGGGTATGTGTGTGTATACCAGGGTATGTGTGTGTCTGTATATACCTGGGTATGTGTGTGTGTCTGTATATACCCGGGTATGTGTGTTTGTCTGTATACCTGGGTATGTCTGTGTGTGTGTATATACCTGGGTATGTGTGTGTGTGTGTGTGTGTGAGAGAGAGAGAGAGAGAGAGAGAGAGAGAGAGAGAGAGAGAGAGAGAGAGAGAGAGAGAGAGAGAGATCTTATTAGTGGGACTACATGCACGCCAAGATTCATGTTTTCGGTGTCCTGAGAATCTTCGACAGAAAAAACCCTGTTAGGCTACAAATCAATATGACAGCACTGCACTACCGGCGGTCATAATTATCCATCAATCTTGTAATTTGGTCAACTCGAGTTCACAAGATCGCCCTTGACAAATAACAATAAGTTGTTTGCTGCCCTCTACTGGTTCTAGTAGAGCTACCGAAGACTTCCGTGTGGAGCGCTCGCTCAACTCCCTCTCAGCTCGCGGTTCAAAAGAAGCACACGCATGCACATTGATTAGAAGAGCGGGGCGGGCTCCTTGGAGTTAGTGGATCATAGAGAAGTTGCCTGGTCACCCCACTAAACGTGAGGCCAAAGGATAAAAAGCGCTTTAGTAGACTGACCGGAAACTAGTCCGTGTCTTTTGGAATGGCAGACCTCGGTGTTTCTCTGTTCCTGCTGACAGGGACCGTGTTTCTGAGCGAAGTGACGAGGAGGACTGCAGTTAAACTGTTTGCCAAGTCGGATTATTGTCCATACGTGTTGGAAATCATTTCGACCTTCCAGCTATGCGCTTGTACACACGAGTTGAAACTACTAGCTGAAGTGGGCCGAGTAGATCTGCAGGTCGGGCTGACCCTCACGTATCTCATCACTGTGGTCCATGGGCTGACGTTCCACGGAGCCATCTGCAACCCCTCTGGCACCCTTGAAAGTGTCTACCGTAGGAGACTCACCGGTAGATGCGCAGTAGTGCTGATTGTGTGCCAGTTTCTTGCTGCCATGGTGGCACGCTGTGTAGTGCCATATGTATGGGCACTGGGGTTGTCAGATATGCACGCTAGGCACAAACTGTTCGGATTTAAATGCATCAGTCCGATTAATGCTCCGCTTTTGAAGGCTACTGCAGTTGAGCTGGGATGCGCTTTCGCCGTGCACTCTGCTGCTAAACGGATGCAAAAAGTCGACGACAAATACAAAATTCATCTAATAGCAGCTGTAATCACAATCGTGGTCTATGCAGGTTTGTTTCTCGGGATTAGACATTTGACCTTGTTTTGGCAGAGCCTAACTGTTATGTAAGAGTTTAAATTATCACTTGTGTGATAGTTTAAATCCCCATTTGAGTCCGTGTCAATACAACCAAACCATTGCTAGTTCATAATCTCTAAATGTGTATTGCAGTAACTCTAATCAGTGCTGTTGGTTTTGTAGGAGGGAGTATCACAGGAGCAGTGTTCAACCCAGCACTGGCGTTTTCAACACAGTTTCCATGCAGCGGGAACACCTTTACTGAGTACTCATTGGTGTACTGGTTGGGGCCAGTGTTAGGTAGGGCACATTCTTGGTACAACTATCGTGTTTAATGCCTGTAGGCGGTGTGGTATTTTAGCACTGACCTAATTAATCACAAACATTTTAAGTACATGCAAAGCCCATTACAATGCTAGAGATAGTGCAGCATGCCACATGCCTTCATAAACTTAATACAATGAGCATAACTTGTCCATTCAAATAGAAACACCCAAAATAATATTGGCAGTAGTGGCAGCTTGAGACTATGTTGTGATAATGTGGAACTGATTCCATGCATGCAGTCGTGTACAAAGTGAGGTACAATGTATTACCAACATTCTAGTCTGTCAGTTATGAAAGACTGACACTTAACCTTAAGGGGAATGAGCCGAGTGGCCGAAGCGGAGGGAAACGTGGTGTCTTCTTACTCCACATTCATGATTTTTTTTCCATGCACAGGCTAAGGAACCCTCTCTCCCATCTCTCTGTCCACAGGCATGGCCGGCTCAGTGCTGCTATTCGACAAAATTATCCCGATGGTATCTGGGAAGAGCACTTACCGCGATGACCTGCACCCCAATGGCTTCCAGGAGAAGAAGAAGAACTGAGCTCCAAACTGGACATCTCTCCACTGTTGGACCCAGCAGTGGATTACTGTACACATCTCCTAAGCATCCGTGAGCTCACTTAGTCAATAATTATAGCGCACAGTGTAGGCCTAATCAATGGGAGTGGATGTTTTAGTGTGTTAACTGACATGTACCTCATCAACACCATTTTTTCACTTTTATAACTTTTTTGAGCCAAACCATGTTGATATATGGTTGTGAATATAGGTTGTGAATATAAGTTCAGAAGTAGTGTTGAGATATCATGGCTATTGTAATTTGTTTAATTGAACAATAGTATAGAGCTTGATAGCATAAAAATATCACAGGGTATAACATCATAACTGGAAGAAGTTATCATCTTTAGGCTTGTAATGGCACAAGCAGCTGCTATGTTCATTTAGAGAAGACAAGCCTCACTGAAATTAGATTCTGACCTACAGAGACTGTGCAAACATAGTTCTGTTTTATTTCATTTTATGTTATTGTCTCAATGTTTTGTCAGTGTCCTCTTACAATGGTTAAGTTATCTATTACCGTTCTTGTTCTTCATCATGTAACTCTTAAGTTGAAACATTCCCTTTTAAAGAAGCACATGAGGACTAGCTGGATAAGTATGTTATATAATGAGGATTTTTACATTTGATGAGTGTGTGACGTTTAAGCACAGTTTTTCTTGGTGCCTTTGGAACTTTAGCAAGGAGTCTCGGGGCAAGCTGATCCTTCTCGAGCCTGACCATTAGTAAACAATACCATGGCAAACCATTAGTGTGCCATATACAGTTAACCGTTTAAGCCAAAGATGGTGAACTTGTCTTTTAGGCAAGCAGAGGCTCGGCCACTCACTGCACATGTCATACGTGATACTAATCAATTTTAAATGTGGTTGTTGGTCTTCCACTGAAATCGGTTGTTATCAACCAATTACAGCATTTATAACAATGTAAGACATTGTAATAAATCAGTTCATTTTGTTATAGTGTTGAGTATGAAAAATGTATTTTATGCGATTCTAATAGTATTATAATAGACATTTGATTGTTTATGTATGCTTTGCTCCAGGAAGACAGACTGCAATTAATATTTTAAATTGCTCTACTTGAAAGAGAAGTGTCAAAAGCAGTTTATTATCCATAGCAGGCCCAGCCGATCTTGAAGTCCATGTGAAGTAGCAGGTGTCCTATACAGGGTATACGAGACAGAAACATGTGTTACCAGTTGCCAATTTTTGGCAACACTTTTCGCTAGTTAAGGTGAAGGTGCAAGATTGGGACAATTTCTTTGAATTTCTTTGAACTTTATGATATGAAAATAAGGAACTTGGGGTGGGGGGGGTGGATCTCAATCCCAGACGCCTCAAGAGGTGCTGTTTCGCGGGATCGAGTCCGTGTGGCCTGTGCAAGGCGTGTGCAAGGCTGAACAGCGCAGGTTCCAAACAACGCAGGTTACAATAGCAAGTCCAATATGTTTAGGGAAAAATATTTTTGTCACTAAAATTAATGAATAATTGTAATAAATAACTGTATATTGATCAAAATAATTGTGTTTATTACTTTGGCCGTAATCGTGCAGCTGTTTTAACTATTATATTATTTAACATCATGTTTTGCATTTTCATGCACTGGTTAATCCTTGGAATTGCATTTCTAGTTTGAGTAGGCCTATTACTGCTTGGGACATTTCTCCTCCACATAAAATTAGAGAAAAACTTTCAGTGACTGAAACAAACTGTCTCTACACAGGAAACCACTGGTGTAACTGCCGTGTCTCCTACCTACGCTGGCTGGCTGACTGACAAATGTCACGTATGCTTTTGGTTTGCATGTAGCCTGTAGCCCCATAAAGTGTAAGCTACAGATCTTGTGGTCCTGCGTCAATTACTTACTCTGGCTGACTGTCTCGACCAATGTCACGTATATGCTTTTGGTTTGCAGGTAGCTGAAAGTACATTCAAATATGCTACCTGACAGATGTCACATACATCATTCTCAGAAACTGTTTAAATGTGAGTACAGTGACATTGTCATCTCTCATATGGCTCTTGTGCTGCTGCCTGTCTAACCACAACAAGTTATATCTCAGGAAGTAGGATATCTATCAAGCAAGAATGAGTCAGTACTGCTTACATGAAAAATAATTAAGAATAATTCAAAGGTAACGTTATACAATGGACAAGGGAGTCGGCATTCATTCATACATCCATGTCCACATTTGTATCAGAAGACATTTACTTTTCCATTGGGAGAGACTCTCAGACAGGGCCTACTGAGTTTTCACACACTTCTCTGAAAAGTTTTAGCCTTCTGCTAGATATCCCATCATGTGATGACTGAGACCTATTGCATACCAAGCACACACATAGTCCCTTGTCTGCTGTAATCAGTACACTCAGTTCCAAAACTCGCCACACTTATCTAGTTAATTTTACCTTTGCAACTGTGAAAAATCTCTAGCAGTTCACTGCTTCTTTTGAGGCATATGCTAATGGATTTATGCTTTATAACTTTATAACAGACTGCATCCTTCTAAGTTGGTTTTATTGACCAATCAAATTTACTTTACATTTGCATCGTGCACTTTAAGTTGCTTTTTGGAGTGGACCAAGGTCTGGAGTGTTTTCTCTTGTGCAAGTCTTCAGTTGAAAAGGAGAAACATGAGAAGTCAGGGCAAAAGGTGGGAGCTAACATATCTACAGTATGGTGAACCCACTGCAAAACATGCATGTACACAAGCTAATGTCTTGATGTGACTAAAACTACTTGCTGGTTTGGCATTTGTGAATAATTTTTTAAACAGGTACCGAGGAGAGTGTTAAAAGTTTGCGAACCCTGCAAATATGGTTATCATAATTTAGTGTTTGCAAAAATATGAGATCCCCTTCTGTCAATAGCCCATGGCACCTCCTTAAGCTGCAAATACTTCAAACAATGTAGCAGAACTGTATTCAGGCCTTCAGGTATCTTGTTGCATGATCCATTCTCAGCCCAGATTTAACTCCACCACTGATGGCTTGTTTCTTTCAAGAATTGATTGACAGGCCTGACCGGAAGCATTCCAACAAAACAACTAAGGAATGGCAGGAGAAAAACAAGATCCTAAATCTGGTTCTGCTAGATGCGGACAATACTCTCTCAAAGCAGATACCAGGGAATGATTCATTGCTATAGAAGACATTTGGTTTCTTTCTTTTCAAATCAACCACTTTTGGTAAATAAATTAGTATCTGTAATGTTCACAAACGTTCAAACAGCGCCGCATTTTGTTTCTAATGTTGCATTTACAAAAAGTAACAAGTGTGTGTATGTGTGTGCCTCAGTTGTAAAAGATGTAACATCAATCTTCTAGTTCACCAAAACCCACAGCAATTGCTAATGCTCTCCAGATAGCAGTCTACAAAAAGAGAGGGTAAACAAGTTGAAAGGACCCTTAAATGCATACAAAGCTTCAACAGCTATACAGATTACTACCACCAATATAAAACATGAGTGGCTCTCGACCACATTCATTTTGTCAAAGTAACTCTTAGAAGAACAAATGCTGGAGACTCCAGATATAAGAGTTGCTGGAGTAGACAGAAGTTGAGAAGAGTACACACAACACCGGTCAGTGGACATACATAGTTTCATCAGTTTCTCAATCACCTTCATAGTAAGTCATATATATATATATATATATATACATAGCACATTTTTATGCACAGTGTGCAACCCACCCTGATACTAGGTATAAAATACAAAATATTATGTGACAAAATTACGTACAAAATTAACATGTGACATGTTCGTCACATGTTAATTTTGCCAACAGAGAAAGCCCAGTCTTGGTGTAACACCAACGTAATCTGTGAAGAGATAACTATTGCTAATACCTGACACTAGCTTGCAAAACACCAAATCACACTAAAAACCAAGCCCATCACATGACAATCACTGTCTTCTACTGGAGGCTGTAATCTCTAATTAGTGGTAATCCTTTCAGGGACAGAAATAACACACTCTCCCACTGTTTGTGACAGTGCCTAGGTCCTGGGTACCCAGGCATTTTCACAGACATTTCAAACGTCCATGACTCATTAAGGTCCCTTAATAACCCACACCTACACAAAATTATATTCATTGCTCAAAAGTTTTGGCCAAATTATTTGGGGCTAATAAACATATTTCCCATTAATTTTCTCATAGGCTATGCATGCTATATCTTCTGAATTCGCAATTTCACAGTGGAAGAACAATGGAGAACAATTAAACTTAATTTTTCATTGGACAAAATTGAATTTAATGACTTTTCCCAGAACTTTAAAGTTGCACTAAAGAAGATTTGCTCTCAGGGTCCCCTTACAGTTGAGAAGCACAATAATAAATTAATTAAATGTGCATCTTTGCAACAAACTATCAACAAAACTCCGATAGAGCTTCGAATTCCTACTTATATTTTGGAGGGGGTGTAATGTTCCTACCCGAACAGCAATTTATGGCTATTTTACAAGCGATATGACTTGCTCAGAGTTCGGCAGAAGTGCCATTCACTCTATTAAGACTTTATGTGCCATCAAAATGATGTAAAAATGAAGTAACCATTTGGAATTGATGAGACACTAGCATAAAAAAGCCTCTCTTTGGCAGTACACTCATTTTGAATACTCCATAAAATAAATCACAATAATCATACAACTATCACTCTTAACAGTAGTACAAAACCATGACAAAGAATGACTTTAATGTTGACCAGAGTTTATGCCATTGCCACTCTAAAAAGCATATTTATGTGGCATTTGAAACAGAACCTTCCCATTCTGACACAGGAGAGGTGGTCACAGAGTTGTAGTCCAAAGAGGACAACTCATAAATGATTAACCTTTGCACTGCACTACTCATGAGGAGGAGGGGCAGCCAAGGGTAGTCCAGAGTCCAATTCCACCACCACTGAGGACACAACCAGACACAGCACCACTGGGACCGAGAACGAGGCCTGAAGGGGAAAAGGCTGGGCAGACCTCTGGTGCATTGGACTGTGCCTTATAAATTAAGAATGCCATGATGCTACTGCTTTGCAGATATGCGATAAGTCTGCTGGTTTAAAGATTTCTGGGATTCTTAAGTTGGAAGCATTTTTAAACACTGAACAAACAGAACCCCCCACACACTAGTACTTAGTACAAAAAAAAAAACTATTTATTCTTATAACAGCTTATACAAATACATGAATACCGCTTCTCAATTTGGATAGAAATACAAAAACAACACAGACACTGAACACAAATGGTGTGACGCCAGGAGACCGGGAATGTGAAACCATGGTGACGGGAGGGGTACAGTTAGACTGGGAGCCGAGAGCGCTCCCTGAGGAAGTGCTGTGGGTAAGAGCATCGGGATGGGCACTCCCGTTTTCAACTACAAGAGCCCTTAAGTGCCTCCATCGGCTGAATCACGTTCCGTCTGGAAGACAACGGAAATGGCAGATTAATGTTGGGTGCAGCGCTAACTAAATTAATTTGACTAAAAATCTAATTTAAGCCCTCCTCACAACACGGTGCTATTGGTAACTTGCTGCAAGTTGACTAGGGTTAGGAGTCCGAGTAAGAATCGACTAATGAAAGAAAAGCTGCTGATCTAAAGAAAGAAAGACTGAAACTCGTCAGGTGATGTAACTGCTTACCAGTGATCTACGTCAGCATCATCAAACTGTCCAGCCACGGCTGAACTGGAGTCCACCTCCATACCATCTGAAACACACAAAGCAAAAGCCATTTTTACAGATGCACACTCAAAGACGCTAAACTCAACTCGCACTCTCTCCCTGGCTACATATCCAACCAAAGCCACCTGTGTACAATACACTGCCCTGTATCAGGGCATCTGTTGCTGTGGGCAGCTGGTCTCATTAATGCAGTAAACAGCAGAGGCAGGAAGAGACTGATGTGCATCACCGTCTAATCCAGTCCAACTCCACCGGGGCCAGAGAGAGGGGCCAGAGAGAGGGGCCAGGGAAGGAGGGAGAACGGGAAAGAGATACGGTGTCACCAGCCGGAGGAAAGCAGCTCTGGTGAAACAGCAGCTGGGTTTCAAATTCAAACGCAGACCATCATCTACCAAAGCTCACAAATTCTTTGTACTCTGGTTTTGGAAACAACAAAACAAAGCAAAACAAAATAACTGCTTTGCATTACAAAGAAGTAAAACAAGTAAAAAAATGTCTTCATGTTTGCTTTTATGTTCCATTTTTTTTTTCTTTCTTTTGCTTTCTGACAGAGTGTACATGACATCCCAATCTGTCCAAAACTCTTGAGTCAGCAACTTTGTTGTGCTCTGGGGTGATGCACAAGGGCCAGCTAAATGCCACAAATAGAAGCACATGTGTCCACACACATTAACACATGCAATTGACATGCACAAGCAGACTGACGGGGGCTCTTTCTCTCTTGACTGAAGCCTCTTGTCCTTAAAGATGTAGCCCAGGGTTTGGTTTAGCAAAGGGCTGTTGGTATATGTGCTCAATAGCCAATCAAATCATTGACGACATGAAATATTCCGCATCAATGCAGGAACATTTAATGATGCATTTTGTTAACATCATAACTAAATTATACATATGCCAAAATAATAAATGTGAACAACCAATTCAAACAAAATGTCCCTACGACATATGATCGTAATGACGAAAGAAAAGAAACAATAGTAATAGCCACCGTGTTGGTTGGCTGGAATTGTTTATGGCTCAGTCCAAGCCACTTTGTTTCCCATTCACAGGACTGGGTATGAACAGCAGCGCTTTTTTTTTTTTTTTTTAAAAGTGTGTGTGAAATTAGAATTGTGGACTGACTGCACCATTAAAGCTCCTTCTCTTTAAATTTCAACATGACTCCCTAGCGCCATCTACAGTTCAGGTATTTATGTTTATAAGTATAAGTATAAGTAAGTATAAGTATATACCGGTATATACTTTTTTTGATCCCATGAGGGAAATTTGGTCTCTGCATTTATCCCAATCTCAGAATTAGTGAAACACACAGCACACAGTGAACACAGTGAGGTGAAGCACACACTAATCCCGGCGCAGCTGCCTGCAACAACAGCGGCGCTCGGGGAGCAGTGAGGGGTTAGGTCCCTTGCTCAAGGGCACTTCAGCCGTTCCTACTGGTCAGAGTTCGAACCGGCAACCCTCCGGTTACAAGTCTGAGGCGCTAACCAGTAGGCCACGACTGCCCCATACGGTTTATGGTATGTATGTAAAACATTACATTACCATTAAAATGAATAGTTTATAGTAAAAATCAAAAGCCTAAAAGTACCAGTATAATATTAATAGAAAAACAGAATAACAATAATCATACACAAACTGCGACTCTAAGGAAAAAAGATAAGAGATAAGTCTTTAGACGCTTGAAGATCCTGAAATGAATTGTTGCTAACAAAACAAAAGCCCTTCAATATGGATTTTTCTTGAAACACACCTGGGTAGCCCTCACGGCACACAGTTAGGGAAACACTGCTGTTCTAGTTAACAGAAATAACACTAGACATCAGTCCCCTGGTCTTACCCTCAAACTCGGCTGAAGGTTCGTCGGTCCTAACGCCGGCCATGTGGAACTGCTGGGCCACAGAGTTAGCCAGCATCCCCTCCAGCCGCTCCAGAGTGGCCTGGCCCTCGGCCGTCAGGTTGGACAGACCCTCCTCATAGGTGTAGAATGTGGGCACATCCCCCTGGCCTTGCTCTGCAGAATTCAGGTTGATTTAAGTTGAATGGGGAACTTAAGAGTTCATATAATGGTCAAGTCACACTACCTCTTAGCTCATGTCACAAACAAAACTAGCATGCTACCCTTCTGGAAGGATATTCCAAAGAGCCAATCTTCTCAACTGAAATTTATTCATAATGAATTAAGACTGTTGAAATACTGTTCATAATATTCACTGGGATGAAATATTATTCCATTTCTTTGCAGGAATACTGACTTAACTTTGGCATGTCTCATTAGTCTAGAGGCCATAACCACGTATTCAACATCGCCCTCAATTTTATCTTCACTCCAACATACTGCTCAAAGAAATGACAATACAGTGAAAAACTGAATGGAGGTTTAGGAGGGTTGCAAAGGGCACAAGTGAACATCTGACCCCCATCCCCACCCTTACTGGCTGGGTCCCTGCCATGCCCCGGGCCTTTTGAAGGTTGGGTGCACCAGTGTAAAAGGAAAGCGTCCAACCAAGGGTGAAATCACCTCCCTCTCAACACTATTAATAGTTGTAATAGCAGCAAGTGTCTTATGCAGGAGAAGAAACATTAAAATAAGGATCAGGCTGACCTTAAATAATAATTAAAAGAAAAACTGGCTAGGACAGCATTAGGGCAGAAGGTCCAATGAAGGCTTACCTAAATTTCTTCTGACTTCAGATTCTGGAACAGAAAACACACCTGGATAAGTCTCTAAATCTGATTTCTGGAGTACACCCAAGGGCTAAGCCTACGGGGTGCTTTACTGTCAACAAAATGCCAACAGATGGTTTGGGAATGAAAAAGGGTTACCAAAATAAAGTAACCTTTTGGTATTGATGTATGATTAGTATGTTTACAAGGCTGGCAGGTCTTCGCTATAATCAAAGCCAGTGCATGGCTGAATATCTTTTTAGTAATCATTATCTTTGTGCAGAGTGCAGATCATAGACCACAATGACAGAACAGCTTGGTAGTTAATTTCCAAAACTGTTTTGAAGCAATAATTATGTATACTATCAGAGGAATTGATAATATATGAGTCACATGGTAGTTGAGAGGGACAGGGACTTGTATCTCTCATTTATCCAAGAAAATAAACATTCATCGAACAAACCTCCATCAGAGGAAACAACTTTCCACCATGTTATATAGAAAGCATAAATTACTGAGAATGAATATGGACTGATATTTTAATGAGAAAGTCAACAGCTTCCCCTGGTGTCGATTAGGAGTAAGTTCAACTAAAATTTATGAGACAGGGCACACTCATTAAATCTGGAAAATTTGCTGATTTCTGAACACATTAGTCAATCGAAATAAATCGCTCCCATCCATGCTCATGAGGGAACTTGTTAATTGGCTGGATTATTATATAGCTTTATTTTAGCCCCATTGGATCACATGGATTTGCTGAGGCAGGACAATGCACACACATTAGAAATTATGATAAAACCCTACTAGCCATTTTATGTTAATGTTACTTAGCAGACTGAATTTGCCAGGTCAGACACCAAGAAGTGCCCCCTGAGCTCATGCTGTGTACGGCTTCCTGAACACTCACCTGCCTCCTCCACATCATACTCCTGGCCCTCAAAGTCATCATCAGAGTCATCATCCTCTGGGTCTGGGTGTAGGGCCTGACACTCACACATGGCAGAGAACATGGGCTCCACTATACAAAAAAGACATGAGAAAAAAACATCCTATAGTTATTCAACAATGTTGTCATAGACAATAATTCAACAGCCATTTAAACGGCAACATGTGCTGTGATGTATAGCCAAGAGATTTTCCCATTTCTCTTTGGCGGGACACATAAAAACCAGGACTTGTGTATAGTTTGGTACTCACATGCGGCCGTATCGCTGGGAACAAAGCGGATCTCTGTGATAGCTGTGGTACTGTCGCTATCGCTCTCGCTATCTTCATTCTCCTCCTGAGCAGGCTCTGGCATCTCGGCTTCGTTATCATCTGAGGGAACAAGATGTAGGTCCAAACGACGTCCAGACAGATATGAAGCAAGGCCCTTATGGAACTAGCATGGTGATGCAAAATGCACAGAAGTCGATGCTAATCGCGCCTTGAGCTCCAACAAACAAAACAAGTAAGGTAATTATTAATTTACTCAAGTAAGGTACGTTATTAGCTATGGTATCTCACCACTCAATTTGCCGTTGACCATAACATACAGGTGCTCTTGTGGATAGGCGCTCGGGTCGCGGGAGATAGCATGGAGGCTGATCGACGGGTATTCCAATGAAAACCCCATTCCAGATCCATCAAACCAAAAAAGACGCCTGCCATGGGTAAGACAGTGTGTTCAAGCATTATACCGCAGAAACGTACAGGGAAATGTCAAATCTGTCAGCTAGCATCTCGCTAGCTAATAAACGGAGCGCAGCAATTAGTTTACTTCTGTTTTCGTTTGTGTCGCCATTTGTTTTCTGTGAACTTATCTAGCAATCAACTTTCAACAATGTTGTCAAGATACACTAGCATAACTTTACTCTAAGATTAAGAGTAAGATGTTCAACTTACGCCTCAGCGACGTAAAGAGTTCCTGATCCAAGTCCTTTCCCGTCCAAAACTGCTGTGGTTTCGGCTTGTTCGTGCCGGACTCCTTCACTTGGAGGAGGAACGCTTTTCAACACCACCATTCTTTGAGGGGTAACTTGGGTGACCAATCTAAACAATTACCGTTTGCTTGCTAGTGTGAAACACTTTCAAGTATCGTTAACTAGTTCACACAACTGATAGCTAGCTAGCGACGTATCAAAACTGACCTATTTTGTCAGGCTAAGCTGGCTAATTTACTCATGCAACCAGTCACAGACGCCAGCGAACAACAAATGAGGAATCATGCAAGTGTGCAGCGGTGCACAGCCATACAATTACGAATTTTCCCTCCGATGATAAAGTGATGTATGCGAAATCTCAATTCAGCATGTTCTGGACACCACATCGGCAGGTAGATGGCTAACAAACATCACACCCACGAACGAACAGGCACGCTTTCGCGTCGCGTTTACCAACCAGATGTCCTCGCGCCAAGAGGCAAGAGCGCACTTCTGTTAGAACGGACTAAAATGCTGCTGCCATCTTCTGGTCGGGGGAGCGACGCTATGTATGTTGCAACAATTGACACTATTCTGTTTCTAGAGTTGCGGGAAATCCTTCCATCACTAAAAATAAAATTGAAAACATATGTCGCACATTAGTCTTCCATATAACACATTAGTCTTCTCACCCCAACTGCTTTATCGCCCTAACTGATAAAGACTGGTGACTGGGAAATACAGCCCATGTTTCATACAGAATACTGTAAAGTTTCACATCAGACACCACTTACAAACATAGAAATGAAAAGCTATCGTGAAGGTACCAGGATTTAATAATAATAATAAAAAACATCTATGTTACATAATTTATTGTAACTACACACACTATAGAGATGGAATTTTTTTTTGTTCATTTTGTTTTATTAGTCTGAACTGGACTGGAGTTTAACTAAACATGTTGAGAAGCATGAGGAACTGAACTAAATCAGATACCACATTAGCTAACAGCAGACAAAGGCAACCATTATGATGTGTTCTAAATGAACTTGCAGCCAGAGATTTGAATGAGGCAGGTTTTGCACTGAATAGCATTTCAAAGATAAACCTTCCAGAACATGGTGGAACAATCCAGGGGTGAAAGGGCACAACAAAGCTTTGAACCAAAACACATTTTTGAAATTGTAGTGACAACTGTCTGTGGCATCATGACACTGAAGGTGCTTAGATGAAAGTGCATTACAGAGTCAGTTACTGTACTTTTCTCCCAAATTGTTCTGTCACACACATTGAACACACACCTCAAATCTGAATAAAAACTCCTCTAGAGTTCAGAAACCAAGGTGTTTCTTGATTAACAGGACCTGTTTAAGTTCACATACTTCTGTGTTGTGACACTAAGGCTTTTGTAACAATGTCATAATTGCACTGTCCAAGCATACTAAATGCATGGTGAATTTTAAAAGCAATTTTAACTGCTTTAAACCACATGGGAGCAGCTTGGTGGAATGGAAACGCAGTAGTTGCAACTTTCAGTTAGATTACATTTGTTTTGTATAAAATTTTTACCAAACTAAATGATGTCCTTAAACAAGTAATTTTTTTTTTATTATCTAAAATATGCCAATAACTCCACCATACTGGTGTGCTACAGGCCTGATGTGACTATGCCAATCCTTTCCTAATACAAATCAAGACCGGACCAATGAGAATTCAGCTGTAAGTGATCATCTGAATGTAATTTTTATACTGGGACCTCTGTGATTTCTATAATCTTCAGCTTCCACCACATCCATATTCCTCTCATATAAAATATAATTTTTTTTACAAGGACAGACACAAAAAATAACTTCCAAGAACATAAGTTTCTGATGAATACATTACTGAACAAGCTGAATATATACAGCATATCTACACTGGTCAGAGGCGGCCTCTGTTACACAGACGATAAAATGACTGGCCTTACATTTAACGAAGTGCTTTCACATGTGGGGAAGGGCCACTTATTGTTTTCATGTCCACAGAAGTCCAGACACTACAACTGCTTGTCTGAAAGTGCATGCTTTATGGTATGTAGCGGGGGACCAGTGAGCACTCATACAGCACTTTCACACAAACAACACACAAGTTAGCACGCATCTAGTGACAGAGTTATCAGTAGATTCATGGTTTGGTCCATAGACAGCTAAAAACCAGGTGAACTGATGGCAACAGACGTGGTACACCCAGTTAAGTTTTAAAAAGGCTGGAAGTCGGTGAAAGGCAAAAAAGAGAAAACATGGATGAACACACTGGGCGGACCTGTCACAATGCCTGTTCACTGTTGAAAACGAAGTGCACAATGTCGGTGACCCCGTAGAGGTCATCCTCTTCGTCCTGAGTGGAGGGCCTCTGTGAGGCCAGACCGTTGTGCCGGCTCGAGCCATTGTTTTTGGATGCCAGACGGCCACCACCTCCACTCTTAGGTCCAGCGGTGGCTCTGTGTCTGCTAGGTGACAGCGTGCTGCTGGCGTCTGTCACAACACTGGGTGTTTTTTTCACCTCAGGCTCGTCTTCCTCCTCCTCTTCCTCTTCTTCCTCCTCCTCCCTCTCATCCTCCTCCTCCCCCTCTTCATCCTCGGACTCGATTCGATTGAGCCACTTGCGGACCGGGCGCTCCTCCTCAGACTCGTCCGAGTCGTCCTGCCCGCTCTTGTCCTCTTCGTCTGTGGAGTCTCTCCGCCGCTTCAGCAGAAGCCTCCTGGAGTCCTCCCGTGAAGACTCCCGCCTCTTCTCTCTTCTTGTCTTCTTCTCATCTTCCTTTTCTTCCTCAGAGCCTTTTAAATTGAGTCAGAAAAGAAAAAAAAATCCAATGTGTCACCAACATATCAATTTGTAAAAAAAAAAATCAGTAGGACTAATTTTAGACTGCGTACATGCTGGCAAAGGACCAACCTTTCCTTTTTTGTATCCCTCTCATTCACTAATTCACTAGGCTTCAAAATAAAGTCTTGGTGACACTTTCAATCATTAACGGTAACCATGGCAACAGCAGGCCCATAGACTCACCCTCGCTGTTGGAGCTGGCGAGGCGTCGGCGGTGAGGGTGGGGCTTGTCCTTGTTTGTGGTTTTTTGAGAGCCCTCCGACTCTGACGTCTCACAGTAGTTCACCTGCAGCTTCTGGCTGCGCCGTGAGCGTCGCCTTCTAGTGTCCACGTCACTGTCGCTGAGATCACTTGAACCCTCCGTCTCTGTAGCAAGAGATAAAAGTGTTGAACACAGTGGTCTGTAGGACCGCATCGCACTGAATAGTGTGTGGCAAATTAAATCACTTCAGTTGTCAAGGTAGACATACCAATCTCCTCTTCCTCCTCTTCCTCATCCGTCTCAAGCTCCTCCTCCTCATCCTCGTCTGACAAGCCCACTCTCTGCCGGGACAGTGGTCTGCGTCCGCTCCTGCCCCTGCTTCTGCCTTTGTGGACCTGGCCCCGGGTGGCTGTCCGCCGTGACCGCCGCTGACTTGGTCTGCTAGCCGTGCTGCCCCAGTCACTGCAGTCATTGGAGCCGGCGTCGCCGTCACTGGCTGCCTCATCGCCTGACACCACAAACTCCTCTTCCTCCGTGCTAGAATTACACATTAACACAGGGAAGAGCAAAAATGTTACATCTACGAGTACCTCCAACACTGAAGGGTCAAAACTACCCCATACAATACTTTATACTGTACCTGTACCTCATAACATATTACAGTGGTGAAATGTATTCTTTTTTAACAGCTGATGAACTCAGCCAGGTGTCAAGTGGGGGAGTCAAAGCATCCTGGTCCCTTCAATCTACCTGCTGCTGAGGTGAAAGTCATCTTCACTTTCCTCTTCGTCTACGGTGCTATCACTATCCAGGTCATTGAGTCGCCGGCGCTTCTTCCTGCGAGGTGCTGGTATGGGTTTGGCTGGTCGCTGGTTCTCCTTCCCCTCCTCTCTCTTCTGCTGGCCTGCGATGGTGGCCATGTCTTTGCCTCGACCGGTACCTGGTCAGTGTGGACATAAGAGTGTTACGTTATCCAATATACTTTTTACACAGTAGCAGAACACACAGGAGCACTATGTAATGGCAGAGCACAGGGGCCAACCTACCTTGGGCCTCAGTCTCCCTCGTAGTGTCATCCTCTATTGCTTCATCAATGGCATCATCAAAGTCATCGAACCTAATGAAAGATACCATTGCAAAATGCATCTTCATTTCAACACTTAATCACAGGGAAGACCAAGAGCAGGAAGACCAAGAGCAAAAACTACAAGCACCTGTAACTGATGGACTTCCTGGTCCGTGTTGATCTCCTCTCGAGATTCTTGTTTTTCTTTGTGCTCTTCTTCTTTTCCAACTTTTCTTCTTCTGCATCACCGTCCTGCTGAGAGAGGATGTAGAATGACAAGTGGAAACAGCGGGCAGACACTATGGAAATGGGACGGTGTGTTTAACATGAACACTTCCTGGGCACATACTGTAGGCACGCTTACCGGTGTAGGAATGATATTTTCCACACTGATGCCCACATATACCAGTCGTTCTCGCCTAGATGGACAGGACAAAAGGTTGTAAGTTCTCGGTGGCACACGTGACAACGTACACCCTTACTGTATACAGTATACAGTATATCAAGGGTAGAGAAGAGAAACCAAACCTCCGCTCTGCTCTCTCCTTCTTCTTTAGTGCAGTATCGAGATTCTGGAGCTGTTCTTCTAGCCTCTCACACAGCAGTCTCTAAAGCAGAAAAGAGGGAGTAACAAAAAAAGTTATATTTATATATATATACATACACAGTATAGTATGTGTGGGTCAAAACAAGATCCACCTACATGCTGACATGGGGGACAAAACCATTCTCCATCAGGGATGATCATAAGGGGGGGTCTGAGGCAGGCTGTGTGGTAACCACTATCACAAAGGTCACAAAGCAGAATCTGCAGAGAAATAATATACAGACATAACATCACACTTAAATTGACTGTGTTATGCATACAACCACATTTACCCTGCCAAGACATTATTCACTGACATACCAGCTCTGGATGATTGGGGAGACCACAGTGTCTGCAGGGGTCATCATTGGGCATCTCAACAGACTGGGCAGAGTCCGAGTCGCTGTGGTTCCGTTCCCTGTCAGACTGATAGTTCTCCTGAGTTCCCTCTTTAACCTTCCTTTCGTCCAGCGCTTCCTCTCCTTCACCCTTTTTGCGCCCCTTTGACCGAGGGTTGGACCATCTAGGGCGTCGATGTCGCCTTCGCACCTGAAAAAAGGAAGTACATGGTGAAGTGAGAAAAACAACAAAACTTTCCCAACACTTTGTATTGTGATACACAGCAGACTTTAATATTCACCTTTCCGGGTTTGTTCTGCCCGTCAGAGTCTGTTTTCCGGGGATTTTCTTTCTTTTGAGAAGATTTCTTCACTTCACTGTCTCCAGGCTCCTTATCCTCTTGACCTCCAGTGGACCCCGCATACTTCTTCTCTTGTCTTCTGTCCTGGATCTCTGCCAGCTTGGGACTTGGTCGGCAGATCCGTGCGGAGCGCCGCAGGGAGTGCCCGTCGCTGGCCTCCTGCTGCTCCCTCTCCCGTTGGAACTCAGGAGTCCTCCGGTGCATCGGGATCTTAATCTTCAGGCGGATGCCCTCCTTCTGGATCTCAGAGGACACTTCATCCGTCCCCTCAGGTTCTGACCCATCGTCCCCACTGCTTCCACTCTCTGACTCTTTAGAAAAAACCCTGGGACTCCCATCTACATCCTCTGTAGTCTTATTTTCGCCTTTCCCTTGCCCCTCTCCTGTGGCCATTTCACCCCCCTCCTCCTCCTCTTCTTCCTCACCCATATCCTCTTCAGTTCCAGAACACTCTGCAGATTCCTCAGTGGGCAGAGGCTTGGTGTCTTTAGAGGTTTTGCTGTTTGTTGAGCAGGGAGATTCCTCCTTCATTTGACCGAGTTTGTTTCCTTCTACTGTGCTGAGGTCATTCTCAGGTGTCCTGGTTAGGCCTTCAAAGTTCGGTAATATTGCTGCTAGGCCCTCAGGCGTTGAGGCTTTCCTTACAAGCACAGACTGACGCACAGTCCCAGGACTAGGAATTCCCTCATGTTGGACAACAGATTCTCCCTTCCCCTCTTTGTTGCAGCTTGTAATAGTCTTAATGTAGTTTCCAGTTAGTCCATTTTTGTCTGCAACAATTGGGACATTTTGATCTACAAATGACTTCTTTCTGTCCACGGGACCCATTATCACACCAACACTCACACAGTGCTCTCTCAGATTTTGACTCAAGTTCTTTGCTGGAGCCATCTCTCCATTACATAGATCAGGCCTAGCCTCTGTTTTCATTCCTATGCCTGTGACATCTGAGGCACTGCTAGACACCACTGTCCTTCCTTCCTCAGTATTTAGGGCCTCATCCTTTGAAGGCCATGGCCCCTTGGTGAGTAAGACAGAAGGGTTTCGGACAATGATGCCCGAACTCAAGGTGCCATTATTGTTCAGAGTGTTGTTAGAGTGATGATTGTTATTACTGTTTAGGTTGTTCCCAAACCCCTCACTCAATTTCAACTCTCTCTTTTTCAGAGGTATCTTGGCTTGCTGGTCATTCTTTAAGGCCCTCTCCACTTCTTCCAGTGTCCTTTCACTTGTCTCCTCTCGAACCTCTGACTTTGCACTAACTTCTTGTTTTACAGAACCTGGTGCCATGACAACAGAAACAGCATTCCACGCTACCTCTGTGTCCTTAGGTTCCTCTTTGACCAGAGAAATGATGGTGCTGACCCGGTTGTCTATAACAGGTTTTTCCACTGACTTGACCTCTTTTTTATTTATGACCTTCATCTCCATTTCAATGTTCTCTTCTTCATCTCTTTTAAAATTGCTCTGCAATCGCTCATTTAGTTCCTTATGTCCTTCTTTTGTGTCCTTTGAAGCTGGAGACTTTGCCTTCTCTGCTCCCTGTCTTTTTGGACCATCAGCAGATTCTTCATTGTTATGGGTCTCTGCAGAGCCTTAAAAAATGATGTATGCATTTTATGTACCATTTACTACTTTAATATAATTTCTTTTCTTAGTATATTCTTGGGGCTTTTTTCTATAATGCATATAGGACAGTGAAAACTGACAGGAAGCAAGTGATGATGATTATGATGATGATTTATAAGCTTAGTTAGTTCAACTATATTTCACCAAGACCCTCTAGAGTCTAGCCTACAACACTACAGCCCCACATAATGTATTTACTACAGGCATACATACATATATAATACATAATAAATATACAACATATATTTAGTGGTCATAAACCATTCAACGTGTACTACCTTTCTTAGTCTCTTTTTTATTGTCTCCATCATTCTCTTCATCCTCTGGCACGGGGCTGGCACAGGTTGAACCATCACCCTGCTTAAGGTCAGTAGAGCCAGGCTCAATCTGACCCTTAAGCGTCTCCAGAGTCTGTGCTAAATCACTTCGGTTCCTGTTAAAAATGTATATGATTTGTTTTTGTTTTTCATATGAAAAATAAATGACAACAATTGTACTTAAGATACTTATGATAATTATTCCATAATGTAGAATGTTATGTTAATTATAATATAATAACTAATGCTTGTGTTAGGCTTGAATAACTTAGATGACATTAAAGACAAAATATTCAAATGTAATAAATACTGTATTTATTATAAAATTCATTATAAAGCATCTACTGTTTCTAATCATATAGGCTAATACATGTCATGCCTTGATCAATCTTACCTGACAATGCATTTCCAGGTGGCCCCATCTAGATCATCTTGTTCTTCCACATAGACACGAACATTCTGGTCTTGATCCAACTGGAACCAGTACATGAGACCTTGTTTGTCTTTACCGATCGGCTGCAGTCTCATCCTGTCTGGATCCTCCTCATTGACCGATGTCTTGAATTTGATGTTGTCATCAAATTGGCACTCACATAAGTACTGAAGAAAACAAAATAAAAGATAAGGGACACTGTAGTCTGAAAAATGACTTTCACAGCAATAGCATGAAGACACCCTGTTTGTGACACCCAGTTAACTTTTGCCTTTTTAGGGACATTAGATTAATTCATTTAGTGCAACAAAGGTAAATCACCCAAAACACCATACCTTAAGGATTCCAGTCTTGGATTCTACAGTCATTTCAGAGTATCCTTTTCTTTCAAGTTCCCATGCCCACGTGCAGTTGAACTCCTGGCAAACCTTTATTTAAATACACAAATGGTATTGAAATGCCAGGCTTGTGTAGAATTGGAAGTATAGTAACTCCAGCGCGCATGCGCGCACACAAGCACACTTTCATCAAAATAATAGTCATTCGACAGCGGCACTCACCTTCACTAGGTACTTTTCCCATCTGTCTGGAGAGACTGACTTGCCAATCTTCCTTAGAAGTTTCACATGGAGTTCAACCAGGGGCTTTGGGACTACATTGTACAACCAAATAATTAATTGGCACATTTAGTAGCATGAGAGGGATGTGCAAAAGACAACAAAAAGGCCACGACTTTAATTTTGTCAACATGTTTAGTTACATACAAGTTACAACTGACTCATAAGCTTGAAGTAATTATTAGAAAGTCGTTGCATGAATAGGGATTATTACTGTGTCCAGTACCGTTCTTGCACGCGCTACTTTAGCTAGCAGCATCAACAGCTAGCAGCAAAAACAGTCCTGAAATGTCCCACAATAATGTATTTTGAAATGGTAAAATTTGTGTCAGTATACTGTAACATGGCTGAGTTTACGCAGGTCAACCAAGGGGCAATCACTGTCAAGTACAGTACAGTTACATGGCTAGAACGTGAGACACTACTGCTAACAGGAAGTTTGGGACTATGTTGTGCGCACGCGCAGACACTATTTGACAGTGAACCACTATTTGTCAAAATTTTACCCAACCATAGGCTATGCTTAATATTAGAATATTCTAGGAACAGTTATGATCTGGCACACCTTCACACAGACAAACTGATTAAAATAAATACAATGTTGCCACAATGAGTAATGCTAAGTTCGTTTATATACGCTACATTGTAGAAGCTACTGTAAATTTGATCCACGAGTTATCAGGGAAAACAAGCTACAGTGGAAAATTACACCTGACAATTTTTTGATCATACTGCTAGATGATGATGACCACTTTGCCTCATATATTATAGTATATACTGCTAAATATTCATTTGCTGACTTTCAATGGTGTTATGTTTATGAAGAACGAGACTTCACTCTCCCTACACAGTATCAAAACATCCTATGCTCTGGCTGCTAGCTCGCTACAGTAACGTTAACGTTAGAGCATGATGGTGATGGAGACCCCCTTCCAGAACGTCGCAGATAGCCGTTACCTGTCGATGTCTCCAGAAGGTATCGCTCCATTTGTGGGAAAGTCAGTTCAGGTAAGTCCAATGCCCCACCGTAACGCTCCAAAAATGAACAGACGACAGCAAAGCTCGGGCAGAGAACGGGGGAAGAACCCGCTACTGCCACCGGAGCAGCCATTTTTCCAATAGGGTAGTCAGTAGGATGAAACAGAAGTTGGGAGGACCGAGAACTGCCCACAATTCACTGCGCCATCATAGCATCATTGGTTATCAACGGGTTCATAGACCCCCAGAAACACTGGCACTTCAAGTTTTTAATAACTTGTGAATGTCTGATTGCTAATAAGCATCTAGTCCTTTCACTAGGGATGATATGGGTGTTTATTATGTGAAAATGTAGCAATGGGCAAACTGTTTCTTTAGGAAACCTAGCTTTCCACATGATACATTTTTTATTTACTGTGTATATGAACAGTAATATAATCGTGACGCTGCTATTGACAGAGCAGGTCAGGTAGATTATATCCACGCTGACTCCCACAGGCTGTGTCAGTGTTGGGCCGGTAAAACGCAACGTGATTGGTTTGCAGCACTTGACGTCGCTGGGTGGGTGTGTCCCTCAATGCAGAACCTTTGTTGTCATATGATCGGTTTTCAACAGGAGTGAAGGCTCTCTCAATCTGCTCGCCCGTCAAACAACTTCGCGGAGAACGATCGGATTTTTATTCAGGTACGGACAAATAATAACATACCTGTCTTTGGCATAAATGACATCAGACACGGCACTTTGAGTAAGCGACATGCACGACAAACGTGAAGTCGACAAGTAGCCTGATCGCGTAACGATGTCTTCTCAAAATAAATTCTTGGCAATAAAGACACCATGCAGCCAGTCTTGTCTAATTCAATTTGCCTAGTGGTTGGATATCAATAAGAATGATTAAAAATGCAGTGAAACGGTTTAAAAAAAAGAAGCAATTGTGTATCTTATAAACAGGCATATGGAAAGCCGTCAAGTAGGCCAGCATTTTTGTTTACAGATACTCTACAGCAGAACTAACGATGTTCATCTTTATCTACTGTGCTTTATTACTTTTTCCTAGATAATCCATAACTAGGCCTACTTGCCAAATGTCCTCTCCAGAGATAGCGTCCCTTTCTTGGGGACACATGAAGGTAAAGGGCTGCTCCACAGGCTACAAAGACTGCAAAGTATGGCCTGGAGGAAGCCGTGCATGGGACTGGAGAGAGACTGGGACAGATGTGAGTTCCATCATATACAGTTGAACAACTAGCATATAAAGTGCACTTATTACCATACACTCCCGTACATAATTCATATGCACAACTATTCCCTGCCCAGCACTCCCCCGGTGTCCAACCCGCTGACCTGGAGGAGATCCTGAAGAAGGGTGTGGAGACACTGGTGATTGGCAGAGGCATGAGTGAAGCACTGCAGGTAGAGGGACTCAAGTAATACAATGTGTCTTTTGTGCATTCCATAGGAGCAAATATTGTTTTGTGCAGTGCTATATGTAGTCATGGTGTCATCTAAAATCTACCATTCTTTCCTGGCCCTACCATAGGATATTGATTTTGGAATTCTTACAGGTACCTGTAGACATCACATTGTTCAAACTCAATAAAGACAAGCCTGTATAAGTATTTATCAAAATAGAATGTAATGACATATTACAAAGTGGTTGCATCAAAAATCCCCCAAAGACCTGTATGAATTCCAGTTAAAATTCCTTTGCAGAAAATAATTTCAGATAATTAAATAATAACAAAACAAACAACACATGGCACTTACCCTGTCCATCATCTACCTTTACTAAAATCCATGAACATTCATTTTGGTTGTAGGTGCCATCAAGCACTCTGGACTATGTGAGGCAGAAGGGGGTGGATGTGAAAGTGTTCCAGACGGAGAAGGCTGTGAAGGAGTACAACAACCTGGCCGGGCAGGGGGCGAAGGTGGGAGGGGTTTTTCACTCCACCTGCTGATTCACATCACTTTATAGCCCTGCTGCTTCTGCTGGTAACATCGTCACATCAGTGCATGTGATTTCCATCTCAATCTGATGAACGATTGACAAACTCTATTTGGAGCTTTCTTTTCAGAAAAATAGTTTTACACAGTATTTGTTTATTTGAGCAATTATAACAAATAAAAATCTATTTTTGTGCTGACTTTCTGACCATTGATCCAAAGAGCTACGTTTGCATTGATACAAAAATGAATCTATTTAGACTTTTAAAACAACAAACTTTCACTTCAGAAGTTAAAAGGGGTGGGCAGTACAAGCGAGCACAGCTACGTTTGTCCATTGAGTCTTATCACTGTCTCTTATGACCCCAACTCTCTCCAGTTTTACTGTCCCAGCTGATACTCAGCTCAGAGTGACCGGTTTCAACGGCGAGCCAATTTGGGCATGATGAACACTTTCACGGGCTTGCTGAGTGGGATGGTGCCTTCGATGGAGCTCTCGGTCTGAGGAAGCCCCTCCGTGCTCTCGTTCCATGCAGGCTTAGGGCTGGACAGCTTGCTGGTGCTGGAGCTGTAGGCCAGTAGTAACCTCACCTCAATCTGACACGGCTCTGCGAACAGAAAATGTGGGAAAGGTTGTGTCAGAGAAACAAACAGTCGGCTTAGGTCAAGAGCATTGTAATAATACAACAAAAGTACTCTAAGCAAATGCTTTCTTCGTAGTAAAATACTAGTAGGAGGATTGTCCAGTCTGGATGAGTTGACCTCCACACACTCTACTGCTATGGTACACAGGGGCAGCCAGTTTGGAAGACCTGTCTGAGTAGATCTCTGGCAACTTGCTTCCAACTCCCACCAAAATAATAGCAGTGGGCTGCAGAGCTGCCTCCTTGGCAACAGCGTGGGTCTATTTATATCCACCCAGTGGTCCCTGCCAAGACTCATGCGAGCACTAAGCCCCATGTACCACACACATGAAGCAGCTCGTCCTAAGACACTCTGCTGCTGGAGGTCTTTACCTGTCCAGGCCGAATGGGAGAGATACACCTGGGTGATGAGGCGGACACGCCCAGGCCCAGGGTGTCTGAAGTCTCCTGGTTTGGGATGAATAATGTGGGCCTGCCCATCAGGATACAACACCTACAGAGATGTAAAGGAGCAACAGTGTCAGGGAATCAAGCACGTCAATGCAAAACAAACAATTATATGGTAAATACCATTAGTCACATAACCTGAAGTGGAAAGACTGACTGAGTGGAGCTTGATTTTGTTGACATTGGATTTACTGTACAAACCAGAGGATTAAGGAAACAAAACGTTTGTCCAGAGCACGAAGGAAAGAGATGGCAAGAGGGAAGGAAGGGAAGCGAGCCCTGACCTGGACTTTTACTGTGTTTTGAGGCTCTTGCACATGCTCCAGCGTGGCATCGATGTCTAGCGCCACCACCAGGCCTGTTGTGAAGCGCAGCGGGTTGTCTGACTCGCCTGTCGGCTCGATGATGGTGGCAGAAGCGCGGTGGATCTGGTAGGAGCAGAGATAAAAGGCAAGTCATACAAATCCTAAATTAAGCAGAATTCTAGTTTCCTTGAAGCCCCAACCACACACAGAGGAACTCCACCAACTGGAGATGGAGTTTAGCCTATGTAAGAAACATCTTGCTCCATTTCCTCATTATTTATTTATTTACTATGCTTTAGACCAGGGGTTCCCAAAGTGGGGGTCGCGGGACGGCGAGGGGTGGGTCGCGAAATGATTTCCATAAATTAAATAAATTTGGAATAAAATAAAATTATGACTGGATAAGATCACCATTCACTGTAACCACCGCAAGTCATCTGTCAGCCGGCATGGAGGACGCACTGGTTGAGCTGTAATGTGACCGCACTTTAAAGACAGATTTTAATTCCAAGACGCTTGCTGAGTTCTGGATTTCAGTCGAGAGGGAATATCCACAGCTATCCAAGGCCGCGATGGACGTACTGACGCTGTTTGGCTCCACATGCCTGTGCGAAAAGACTTTCTCTGCACTGACATATTAAAAACAAATACAGATCGCGTCTAAATGTGGACTTGCTGTGTTCCATCCATCTCATTAGATGAGATTAACGCTGAAACATAGCTGCCAAAATGTAAATTTGCGCAGCAACAATATATGTTTACAACAGTTTGTGGATATTACCCTGACTGAGATATTCTTCTGTTAAAGCAACACCAAAGAGTTTTTTGTACATTAAAATATTGTTTCCAAAATCATCAACTCGTAACAGGGTGAACGGCACTGCATTCTCTTTGCGACCCTCTATCGGCTATAACCGCACTATGCAAGTTTGCCAGATCTGTAGTTCGATGGAATGAGACATAAGAAACTACACATTTGACTTGCATCTGATGTCGCAATACATCATACTTTCATAAAATCATGCAACGTACTCTACCTTGTCTGTAGACATTATTTCCAAAGCCAGTGCTGGATAAACAAATAGCGTGCGTGCGATAGGAAAAGTGCTTTGGTGTTGCTTTAAAATGGAAATTAAAGTAATGTTTCAAAGTTGCACTCATGTTACATGGATATTATTTTTGACTAAGGTATTCTGCTTTTATCATATAGTAAAGTTCTATATGTAAAATCATAACAGGCTGCTCTGTTCTTTTGTCTTGTCGTTAAGCCCGTGTTTGGATAAGCCTAGTGCGTATGGCCGGTGCGCACATTTTATTTTATTTTTTGAGTCACATCCAGGGATAGTGGGGGTCGCCAGTCTCTGGCACGGTTATTTTGGGGGTCGCGGGTTGAAAAGTTTGGGAACCCCTGCTTTAGACAAACATCTTCAGGTTATATGCATGTAAATATGGACCTGCTCAGGGATTTTCAGGTGCAGGAAGCCGCTCTGTCTGAGGGTAGTTTGGAGGATCTTCACCAGATCCAGCGGCTTGCAGGCCACGAGCCGAGGCATCACCTCCAGCAGCTTCTCCACAAAACTCTCCTGGAAGTGGGGCAGCTCGGACATAAAGAGTCTGTCGCCAACAGAAAGACAGGACAAAATTAGGCAATGTCTTAACCAATTAAGAATAAAATACCAACAATGTAAATTTAAGTGATTTAAGGGTAATACCTCTGGAATGATTCCACTTCCTGGATGAACTTCTCACTGATACCGATGAGGGGGTCGACCCTGCAGTATAAGAAGATATAAGAAGAGATAAGAACAATAATGTAAGAGATAAGAAATGTTCTTCAATGAACTGTGAAGTGAAGTCTAGTATAGGAAATATTAGTGTGTGTGTGTGTGAGTGCATGACTGAGTGAGAGTGCTAACCCTCGTTTGGTTCGGGCAGTGAGCACCAGCTGTAAGGCTTTGGCCTGCAGGCGGACATGGTGAATGGTGGCCACCTGACGTGTCTCCAGCCCACTGTACAGGAACTCCAGCTTGTACGTCTCCTCTAGAATCTAACACAACACCGTGACCAACATGATGAATTCAATATCTCAACTCATTTCAAAACTCATCAGCTTTACATGTATGTTTGTGTGTGTTTGGAGCATATAGAGCACCATCACCTGTTTGACTGCAGCTGATGCCATTGCGTTCTGCTTCAGGCATAGAGGCACAGCCATGTTCCAAAGCTTCTCCTGCAGGGCCTGATTGATCACACACATGTACGTCAGAACATATGGTGTTATTTTATCACTGAAACATTGATTGCTGTGAGATGACTGTGCTTAACATTGACATTAGTTGTTCAAAACATCAGGCATGTAGTGGTGTGTAGGGGTTGCTGGGGTGGCGTACCAACCTTTGTAAGCAGCAGCTGGCAGCGCAGGTAGGTGGCACAGAAGTCTGCAGAGCCGGCCAGCTCAGTCTGTAGCTCCCCCAATCTCTGCAGATCTCTGGAACCCAAACCAAAAGCCAGATCAAACCTATTGGCATGTATGTAATCAAGTTGCAATTACAAAAAAAGGTAGCTCTATTTGCCATCAAGAACCCCAAGACACAGAGCTGAATAAAATTACACTTCTCTTAGCTCAATGTCCTACATCTACATCCTACCCTTAGCTTGTATTTCAAGACATTTAAGTTTCACCAACTTTCCATTCGGTGCTCATCTACAAATCAACATGGCTACCCGCTATAAGATGCAACAGAGCTGCCCTCTGTACCTGATGGTGAAGTCGAGCAGGTCCTGGGCCCCTGGTGCCTCCAGACTCTGCAGCATGCTGACGTGAGCCAGGCTGTCCTGCAGGAAGAGGCGGGCCGACTCCACGCTGCCCGAGCCCGGCCCACACGCCTCCGAACCCAGCCCAGACGTCAGCTTCTTCCCCGGCAGCTACAGCACACACAGAAGGGGAGATGATGAGGTCAAACTCCAGGAAATACCCAGGAAGTCTGCCCACACCTTATCACAGACAAACACGACACATAAAGTAGATATACACATGTAGCGTTCTTCACGCAGGCAAATGGATCCCCTCACCCGCAACTGAGGCACCAGATGGGAGAGGCTGTCTCGCAGGTAGGCATAGTGTCGGAAAGTGTGGTCTGAGAACAGTGCTGACATGGTTGGGCAGGACTTGGCTGCGTTGAAGACCAGCACCAGCACAGCAATATCTTGACAGTGACTGTTAAGGACAAACTCTGGGTTCTGCGTCAGGGAAGTGGAACATGTCATTGACAATAAAACAACTCTAGGAATACAGGATTGTGAAAGGTTTTTTCCCCAAAAGTAACCACGGACCACTAAAACTGTATGTTTGTTGGTGGAATGTAACAGTGTGAGGTGGGAAGGATACAGGCTGGGTCATCCATGTCTGGCTCCGGGGTGTCAAAGTACGGGTGCGTGCTCAGCAACTCAGGAACCAGGGGCAGAACCAGGGTAGGGTGGCGCACGCCAAGGAACTTCAGACATCTACACACCCAAGAAAAAGACAAAAAGGTAAGAAAATAAAAAACAGACATGGGAAAACACCCAGATTGACCCAGATTCTGTGTCCTGTAGTGTGTGCAGACTCACTTCCACACAGAGTTGCGGTCGGTGGGGTACTTGGTTAGGTTTTTGAGCAGCTCCAGCAGTGCCAGCTGGATGCACTCCTTAGTGGAGACGTTGGTGTAGCACAGCAGCTCGTGCAGGGCCTCGCGGATATCCCGAGAAGAGTCCTGGGTTCAAAGGTCAAAACATGAACCTGAGTCTGTAGTTATTACACTAATGTCTCCTATTTGCACTACACCTTGATTGCTCTCCGATTGTAAGTTGCTTTTAACGAAAGCATCAGCTAAGTGAGTAAATGTAAATGTAAATGTAGAGAGCAGAGTCTGACCTCAAGCACAGCGAGCACCGTGTCCAGCTGGTCCTCTCTGAGGGTGATGTGGATGGAGATCTGTCTGAGCGCGTGGATGGACTGCAGCCGCACCTCTTCGATTTCATCGTTGAACATGTCCACCAGGAAGTCCAGGCACTTCTCCGCAAAGCTGGCAGAGGACTGGGCCAGCAAGCACAGAGCCTCGACAGACGCAGTCCTCACCTCTGTTGGAGCCATTTCACAAGATACTTGTGAATCATGCTACTCATTCACAGTCAACATATCTACAAATCGACTAAGAAAGATTAAATGTTTTCAATGTTGCCATCATTTTATTTTCTATTTGCAGTTGACCTTCAAAACTCAGCTGCTTTATTCCATTCATTGAAATGAAGCAGTGATGAATTCTAACCTCACAGCCACACTCACCATACATTTCATCCTCCAGTCCGTGCACAAAGGCACCGCAGGCCCCTGAGTCAATCAGGTTCACCCCAGAGGTGTCCACCTTCTCCTTTGGAGCGTCGTCTGCCCACCTTCGGCCAGAGGAGAACTCTCCTGAGGCGTAGAGTTCTTTCGCCCGCTCATGGGCTGTGCGCTTCCTCTGGAGGGGTTTCAGAAGAGACCTTGTTTACGCAACACATACTACCTGTACAAGAGGACATCTCATACTGTGTTGAAAACTCTGTCATTTTGCTGCTGTATGTTATTAGACCTGTAATAAGAACATCATGGGGTAAAATTAAACGGTGACGTACCCGAAGGTCTGACATCAGTTTCTTGTCTAATGTCTGTTCCAAGAAGTGGGGGCTGACCTGAAGCATAGACCCCTGTGAGGAAGATAAAAGGTATTTATGGATGAATCACTGTCCCAATGATGACTCATATGCTTCCAAATGCATATTATGCAAATGCAATTCAAAATGCTCAGCGGCATTCAGGAAGGTTATCAGATAGGACATAACATGGCATAGAGGATACAGTGTGCTCCTCACCAAAAGTTTGGCAGCCTGGACCCTGACCACCCATGAGCCGTCGCTGACCATGTGGCAGATTTTTCCAAAAGAGTCGTCCACTAGCCGGATCTCCTCATTTGATGACGGGATGGGGACAATGCTGTTTTGTGGTTTTTGGAGAGGAAGAGTACACAAATGAAGACAATTATATTCCACTCAACAATGAGAAAACAGGCAGCAAAATAATGTGACCAAGGTATACAGGTGACTTAGAGCATCATCGCATTATATTACCTCTCTGCATAAAGTTGACTTAGAACCCACACCATCTGCACTGCAGCTGAGCGGACTTGCTCGTAGTCATCATTTAACAGCTTACAGGCCTACAATTATGAAAAGTTATGAAATTGCATAACTGGGCAGAACAGAACTGTACGACTGTACAAACTGTATTCTGGTATAGCCGGTGGTGTAAAGGTTCAACTATCATCTACCTGATTATAGATGGTCTGCTGAAGTTTCATCCCTCTGTCGTGAAGTTGCAACTTCAGGAGACAAAAGAAACAGGTATTCAGAATCTCCCATTTGCACCAGATTGCACATCATATTATTGCCATTCATTAACCTACCATAGCTTTGATGGCAGCGGTCCTGACTCTTGGATCCTGATCAGCAAAGTAATCACTGATGACACTCTGAACGTCTCTTGTAGGGGCTCCTGATGTCCCTGTCGTTGCATCACTCTCTTTGGTCAGCGGCTTGTCCACAGTCCCAAGGCAGCCCAGAAGCTGAAGGCACTTGTTTCTCACTCCAAAGTAGGTGTCTGACAGGTGCTGTTGGCAAAATCACACAGAATAAGTCAGAGAATAATATGAGAATGTTTGACAGAAAAGGTTTCCCCATCAAAGCAAAACAAAATGTTTGGTAAAGTTATTGTCAGTACCTTGCATGCCACCTCTATCAGTCTCTGGGTGATGGCCACACTGTCTGGAAGCTGGGTGCCAATGACGAGCAGGGTGTCCAACAGCTGGGCTAGGACCTGATGGGACTCTGCAGGAAGGGATCATCATCATTACTGAAGAAAATGTCTATCATGTATATATATATTTATATAAAAAAAGGTTCAGACAACAAAAAAAACAACTCACTTTCATTGTTAAGTGTACTTATAGCATCATCTACTATACAATCTGGGGAGAACCCTTGTGTTTTGGACAGCAATCCAAGAAGGGAAGCTATCTTTAGCCGCACTGAGGTGTCCGTCTCCTGCTTGAGATGTGAAATCAAAATCACATTGTAAAAATCAGTACATTTACTTAGCTTATTAAGAGACAAAAGAAAATGTCCCTCTCATTGCTTCTCACCTTATAGTAGTGTTCCAAAAGAATGCGCGCCACTCCCTCTACACTTTCTGCCTCCACTGTCTTGCGGGCAAACTGTAGCAAATACTGCAGAGCATCTGTGGGATTGGTGGCCTTGCATAGATCCAAGTGCAGCGCAGCAGACTTGCTGGGCTTGGTTAATCGGAGCTTTTTAGCAGGGACCTCTTCAAGGGGATGTTGCTGGGAGATACAGAATAAGTTAGATGAGAGGTGTAATGAGTTCAGCCACTGGCAGCACCTTTTCCCACCAAACCATAACTGTCGAGGGTTTGGAGGATTCATGTTCTAAAGTTCCCATACATAATGTTGAAAAGGACAGAAATGCGTTGGTCGACAAAACAAAACTGCCGAACATACTCTCATCTGACATTTCTTACAGCGCTCATAGCTGACATGTTATGTTTATGATTGTTTGGCAAATAACGTATTAATAGTGGGGCTACAAACACTCAGATATATCCTTTATTGACCTCTGGCGTCTTCACTGGTTAAAGCTTTACTAAGACTAGTTTATCATGTTGTTCTAGGTTCCTGATTTCTTTGAAACTTTCTCATGTCATCATGACACTTAACTGTGTGTCTTAGCAGCACTAAACAACAATTAGCCCTCCGCGCATCGCTAAAGCAAACTCATATTGACCAAGGTATTTAAAACAGAAGGTTCCAAACCACATATTATGCATCGCCTTTGAAATAAATAAAAGTTTTCTAGCTACCTATTCTGGAAGTAACTTGTCAACTGCTGCAAATAAAGCTGCCTACTTAACTAGCACCGACACTTGGAAACGACAATTAGCTTAAGTAAGCTAGCTAGCTAGCAAGCTAACTTTGCCAGCCAAGAACAAGCTGTCCCCAACGAAGATAATGGGTGAATTTCTTATCAGACTGCTTCCTTTCCACGTTTCATAGATAACCAGCATACATACCTGTACAACTTTGGAAAATTCCTCGTAAACTCGCTTCTTCAAATGGGCTGCCATCATCAGAATGACTGACAACAGTGTGCAGACCCCTGCGATAACACTTTGTAGTCACATACGTTGTTCTGTTTGTCTTGCGCGACCTTCCGTAGTTGGCCAAAGAAGGCACAGTACTGCCACCGCGTGGACAGGAAGAGTTACAACATGTTACTACTTGCATCTTATGTTGGCCAAACATTCTTATGCTGAGTCAAACATTAAATGGTTTAAGTTTAAGGTTTAAGTCCACGCACATGTACCATATATCTGTAAACATTATTTTACTGGTTTGAACCATTTGTCATATTCCACAAGTAAAATGAAAGCAAAAAATAGTTTGTGGTTCATTAATTTTCACAAATGAAACACAACGAACAATATAGCTCGATTTCACAGACTGATATGATAGACTACAAAACCCCCACTCCAGCAGGCTACATGCAAATAGTAGGCTAAAAAATACCATGATCATATTGTATGGTATTTTGAATTTGAATCAATAAAGTATCTATCTATCTATCTATCTATCTCTGGTAGGCTATAAATAATACAATACAAAGTGGAATAGTATTGTAGGCCTACATGTACTTAGCCTGCTAGTTCAACTATTTACTTACCGTGCATTTATCAATATTTGCACAATATTGATAAGTGAGTACACAAGAAATTCCAGTGAACCTGTGACACATTTTGATGATGATCAAAAATGCTATATCCTCCATTTTCATGAATAATTTTTATGTTTTCCAGGTCATTTCAGTGGAACTGTAATTGGGTTATTGCTATTTGATTTACCTTTACTTACTCTTACCTTTAATAACAAACTGCAAAATTCTTGATATTGCCTGAAATAGACAATTAAATAACATGACTTATTAATGTTTTTTACATTAACCAAACCAAATTCTTCAAATATTCATAACAAATATTTATATTCATGTTGTGCTTAAGCAAAATCCCATAGAATCAAACAGAGAATCCAACACGTTGGACAATATCAGTACTACTCATACAAGTAATTGATACATTGGACACTAACAGATTTAACAATAGCTAAATATACTGTATCAGAGATGATTCTTTTTAACAATTCATCATTATAAAGTAGTAAGTGATGTAGCCTTTTAAAGATCCTCTAAATATACCTCTTAAATCTGACATATGAGGTGAGGACTTGTTTGGACTTCTCGTCAGAACCTTAAATATGTCTACGTTCATGACTTCTTGAACAGGCCATTTCATTTAAGTCTACATGTTGTGGTATTTAAGCTATGCAATGCAAAGCATCTGCCCTGCAATCTAATGTCAATATTAAACAAAGGTGTATACTAGTGCTACTGCAGATGGGCTGAACCGAAACCATGTGACAAGGGTGTATGCTATATAATAACAAGGACAAACACAGCTTAAAACAAGAGGTTGTTATTGAAAAAGAGTTTTAAAATTGAACAGTTAAAAGGTATAATAACAAAGTGTACTCTCTGAGTGGACACACATCATGTCTTGACCTAGTCTCAACTTCACATCAAAGTAACCATTCAGAGCTCATGGCCATGTAACTGTTAGCTACTGTCAGCAGAGCTGAATCACCATTCACCACCACTGGAAATTCATCTTGTAAAAATAGTCGTAGCTCTTGAATAGGAAACCTTTGTCAGTGCTGTGTGGCTCAAATGACACTCTATAACCTTTGGCCTCAATGTCCATTTTGATGCAGTCCAACAGATCCTCAACGGTGGCAGGGGCCTTCCAGGGACCGAAGGTCACCACAGACTCTTTCTCTGTGTTCAGGCTGCTCATGGCATCTCTGCAGCGTGCCAGGTCCTCCTCAGATCTCAGCACACACACTATAATGTTGGAGTAGCGAGCAGCAATAGCTTCGGCCCGAGCCACTCGGATGATGATCTCCAGATTCTCTTGGTAGTTGGGGACCCGGGACAGGAACTGCTGCCTTCCCACAGTCTCACCGAAGAGCTGCGGAGTCTCGTCCAGCAGCTTCACCAGGGGCTTCAGCTCATAGAAGACGGCCTCACAACGTACCTCTTGCACGTGATGGGTGGGAACAGCTTGCGTTCGCAGGTATTCAAGGATCAGTCCGAAATGTGTGCCATCCCGGTCAATGAAGTATCGTCCCTCTGCATCCGTCTTAGGCTTGGAGGGACCACTGAACATTTCAGACAGTTTGGAATTTGGGATCTTCCTAAGGGTACCAACAGTGGTGCTGTATACATGGCCCCCAATGTTCAGCTGCACAACAGATTGCTAAGAATGATGAATAGAAAGAAACATGACAAATCATCAATATGATTAATCAAATAGTTTAACTTCACACCGGCTTGTCACTTCATTAGTACAAACGAGTTTGTATGCTTATGATAAGGCTGACTGCATCTGGATGATTCACAATGGGTGGGCCTGGGCCAGCACCAGGCATACAAGTAGCCTCAGGTTTTAATTTCATTTTTGGAGTGAACCATACTCTTTGAAATAGACTAGAATCATGTTATTTAATCTCACAAAGGCTGAACCTACTCTAGATCTAAACTAATCAGAACATCCGATCATGAATCATAAATGTAGCCTGCTACAAACATGCGATGGACCATACATGGGAAACTAATTATTGACCCGCATACTTCAAAGGACCAACTACACTTGCTAATCACTGACATTGATTGACAGGAACGTGCATTTAGACCAAACAGCTGTTAACTAACTATACGCATACTTTACAGGTGTCAAATCGATTGTCTTTTTCAATGAGAAAACGGCCATCTCTAATTTAAATATAAGTTGAGAAGTTATAGTTTACAGAAGAAAAGTTCTTACCAACTGCACACCAGGAGACGACGGCCTAAGCTTTACGTGAGGAGATTTTAGGTCGGGAAGGCTCATTTCCGCAGCGTAAGTTCCACTGAGCGTTTGTAGAGCTCACCTGAGCTTCCTTCTGTAGGCCTACTTCTTCAATGGGGTTTAAGCCACGCCTTCTAGTTAACTCGTATGTTTTCTCCATCACTCTGGACACGTTGGATAGACAACAGAAATTATACCAACGGCGCATTTCGTACGATATAGGGAAATGTTATGGCTACCGATATTAAAATCCCAGTCCATTTTATTTATAACTGCATCATAGCGTTGTGGGCTACTCTCAAGAAGGGCATCGCCATAGAAAATGTAACCATACGAGGCACCTTGCACCAGATAATGCATACCCAGAAGTGAAAAGTAACTAAGTAGAAATATTTAAGTACAGTACTTAAGTATGAATGGGGAGTATATGTACTTGTTTTTATTTTTCTTCCTACTTGTACTTAACTACATTTTCAGAAAGTAGCCTAGGCTAAAATAATGTGCAAATGAAGAAAACATAGCCTTAGTTTCCATTCATGTTAGATACTTGCAACCCCAATTTTCTGACCTTTGGGACACATTAATGAATGAAGACACTAGTGACAGACATATTAGTCAAGACATAACACACCAAGGCCTATAGGCTGTTGTAAGGAGCGGAATTAAATTAAAAACCTTTGCATACATGGATGTGAAAATGTAAGAGTGTTAGTAACTACCTACAATTCTGTTATGTCCCAACACCTGTTCACCCTCTACTTATGTAATCTATGAATCATATACAGTAGACAGCATTACTGAATGCTAAACATACTACTCCCCTTAAGGTCTGGCCTGGCTAGCCCATTCCAAGTCAAATGAGTTCTTGGCTTCACCTGGTTCCCATCTTGAGTGCTACATTACTGTAACAAATCCAACATAGAGGGCAGACTGCTATCCACTCCAGTTCCACTTAAAACTATGCAGTATCTCTATTCACAAAGCCCCAACATGTTTGTATCGTTTTAAAGTGGCAGATCTCAGACTTGGTTTGCCTTCACGGAGTCTGTTTAACTGGATCGTACCCAAGAAAGATTATTCACCCCTAGCCCTGATTCAGTAGATCTCCGTTCACATTACATTTGTTTGATTCAGGTCCGCTTATGTCAAACATCACCTTTTTAATATTGCTTGGCAACGTTGCAAAAACGGCAGTTTATTGCCTGGTTTTGGAACAGATAGCATTGGAACTGTAGCGGAGTTCGAACAAACCATACCCCAGACCACTTTTCTGGCAGACACGGGCTCTGTAGACTGCTTTAGCAAATATCACTGAACCATCGGTTCAAACGAACTCTGGTCCAGACCAAACGGTCTAGTCTGAATGCGCCTGAAATAGAAATGTTTATGGTGGTTTGGTAATGCTCTCCCTTGAATAAAGCATAAGTTCCATGTCTATATTTAGTAAAAAAAAATAAAAATAATAAAATTCAACCGTTTACTGGAAAAAAGGAGGGATTAACACAAAAACATGGTTCTTATTTTTTTTATTTTTGTACAGAAAATTCTGGTGGTGTTCTGTCCATCTATTGACGCAGACCTATAAAGACAAAAAGAATGTTACTGAGGATAGGATACAGCTGCATACATTTACTGTTTTTATCATAAAGCTGACTGGATCTGTATGGTCCATCACATGGGCAGGCCAGCACTAGACTTACTTAAATAGTCTAGAGCTTCAATTTATTTTTTTGTAGTGAACCATAATCAGAAAAGTAGAATAGCGTAGAATCATGTTTTTAAATTTCAGAGGCTAAACCACTATTCTAGATCTGATCAGCAGAGCAGCAAGCTAAACATACCATTTCAAATAAATTCTAAATGTGGAGTAAGTGCAAGACCCTTCTCAGACAAATGCCTCAATGTCTTCAATTGAGAAAAACCCTGTTCCTCTGTGGGCTGAACTCAGAGGCACAGAACGTGACCCTGAGCAAGACACGACAGAAGAGACAGAGCCCATTTCCGACTCGTCATCGAATCATCACTGAAGGGAAGACCTACATAAGAGCTTATGGACGGCCATGTTTGGCACGAGGACGGATCAGATAACTACAACAACATTTGGCATTTTTAAAAGACGAATAGGCCATTCTCAGCTCAATGCTCATGACCATCCTCTGTTCTGGGTCATGAGGATCACTGAAGGCAAACAAGTCTAGGCTTCAAACTCAGCCCTTACAGAACACATACAGATCCATCCTCCCTCACAAGGAGCCTACCAACAGACCACTAGCAAAAACAATCAAATCCATGAGAACTAGTCCAGGGCCCAACAAACGATTTCATCCATCACTAATCCTCACCCTTTAAGCGGTGGGTACAGGGGCACCCTGTGGCATGACTGGAGGGGCGTCAGGCTTGACTCCCTTCTGTTCAGACACGGGGGTGGTGGGGAGGACCTCATCCTTGGGCTCCACGATGCTGACATGGTCGGGCAGGGGCTTCTTGGGGCCGATCTTGCCGCTGGGATCCCAGGGCAGCATAATCTTGACCTTGATACCCAGCACACCTGCAGAGGTACAGCAATGTGAAGTGAACATGCTGCAGCAGAGTAACAAGCCAAACATGCGACATCAATGAAATCCTTCTACATATGAATTAAGTTCAAGACCCTTCTCAGACAAATGCCTCTATGTCTTCAACTGATAAGGACCCCGCTCCACTGTGGGCTGAACTCAGAGGCACAGAACGTGACCCTGAGCAAGTCACCACAGAAGAGACGGAGCCCAATTCCGACTCGTCATCGAATCATCACTGAAGGGAAGACCTACATAGAATTAATGGACGACTATGTTTGACATAATGGTGGATCAGATAATTACTTCAAAAAATGTGAAAAATGTTAAATGCAGGAAACATGCACCACCTCAATCTGAGGCTTGACAACTTGCACAGCAAATTCATCCAAGACAGGTACAAGTTCGGCTTAAGTGGCAACATAAACAACCCTGTTTGCTCAGACTTACCCTGCCTGAGCAGGACGTGGCGGACAGCGGTGTCGACGTAGTAGTTGACGGGGTCTCCGCTGTGGATCATCAAGCCGTCCACAAACTTCATGGACTTGGCCCTCTGGCCCCTGAGCTTGCCAGACACAACCACCTCACAACCCTTGGCTCCACTCTCCATGATGAAGCGCAGGACACCATAGCATGCCCTAAGAACAGCGAGTTAGCTAGTGAGAGGGGATTTTAAGCACACACCTGATGCTAAAAGCAGTTTAATACATATATGTATGGGCAATAGGGCACAAAAACTCCAGGGGAAATTCTGGTCCTTCTCAGACAAATGCCTCAATGTCTTCACCTGAAAAGGACACCCTCCTTTGTGAGACTAAATTCGGAGCCACAGAACGTGACCCTGAGCCAGTCGCCACAGAGTGAGAGCAAGTCCTTTTCCGACTCGTCATCGTATCATCACTGAAGGGGATGTGGGAGTGGGACAGTCAATAAACGGGCCCTCAACACTTTTTACTTAAAAACATTAACGGAAAGAATATAAATGAATGCTTACCTACGGACAGCCAGGCCTCCAAGCAGCTTGTAACGCAGAGACTCAGCCTGGGCGATGGCGCACAGACCCCTGGTGGCAACTTTCTCAGCATAAAGCTACAGAGAAATGGGGGTGTGAATTGACAGAATCGTGAGTCAGTCTGAAACACATCTTGCACATCTCACACAGCACCTGCAGTGCCAAAACCTTAATATGACATATGCCTAACAAGTTTGTCAATGTTAAGACCAGATTCATTACACTTACCTCCACACTACCCTCTGGGAAGCCAAACCTCTTCTGAACAACTGCAGTCAGTTCTCTAATACGACGGCCTTTCTCTCCCAGGACGTTCTGTGTCCTGATGAAAAAGAAATGGGTCATTTGCAAACTTTCAAACAATTACCTACACAAAAACTCCAGGGGAAATTCTGGTCCTTCTCAGACAAATGCCTCAATGTCTTCACCTGAAAAAGACACCCTCCTTTGTGAGACTAAACTCAGAGCCACAGAACGTGACCCTGAGCCAGTCGCCACAGAGAGAGAGCAAGCCCTTTTCCGACTCGTCATCGTATCATCACTGAAGGGGATGTGGGACATGGAAGACCACACCATATCAAACGTGCATAAACATGATATGTTTACTACACTAAGCTCCCATTTTTTCCAGGTTACTCATGCATTTTCCCCGTTGTCTTCCTGTTTTAATATTTCCCACTGAAATATCCCATATTTTAATACTCATATAACATTAGCCCTAACAACGGACCTGTTGCTACCCCCTTGCACTTCCAGCGAAACAGATACTTAAAGCATAGTTTTGCTTGATTGAAGGGGACCTTAAAGTGATGTTAGCCAAATTAAGATAAATGCTTGGTTGTTGTGAGTACGATTTGACACCAATCTGTAAGCAAAATCAGTTAGACCTAGTTTTACACCTTGTTTTAGTTAGTGTAGCAGTTTTGTAGTCTGAATTCTTGCTGTCAGCAGAGGGATAGCAACAGAGAGGAATGCTGAAATGTTCCCATATTTTGGGTGAGAAATCCGGGATCCTTCATTTTCAATGCTCAATGTTGACAGCTATGCATAGAAACTGAACACTGCTCATAAGTATTGTGCATGTTCTACACGAGAATGCAATTCCGTTACCTGGTGGCAAGAATGATGATCTCTGTCCTAGTGGGAGTGACACGAACCTCCACTCCAGAGTAGCCATCCTCAGCGAGCTCGCGGGTCAGGAACTCGTTCAGTTCGGCTTTGAAGATGCCGTCTGATACAAACTGTAAGCAAACCAAAAGCAGGATTACTTACGTGTGCTAATGGTTAACGTTAGACTCGCATCTGTGCAAGCTAATGCTAGCAAACGTCAACCATACTGCTTTGCCTAGCAGACCATGTATCTAAGTTCACTAGTCATTTGTAAATAACCTGGTTACTAGTCTTCAAAATATTCGTTTAAAGAAAAGACTTCCCATATTATCAATAACTGCCATTCTACTAGGGGTATTTAGGACTGCACAATTAATGCCGTTAACTTACAACTTAGCATGCTAGCCGGCAATTGAAATCAGCTGCAAATTTCGTCCAGTGGAGCAAGTGAACGATAGCCAACATTTCCGTTTCAGCCAAACTGTCCGTCAGAAGTTGTGTTTAAAAACCACGGTTTAGCCATAGACCACTTCTTTCAATATCATTCGTAATAGAGACCGCAATCCATGAAAATATTAGAGCAGCAACATAACATGCTGCGCCTACCTACCGACACGTAGCTAGCTTGGGCTACAACCCTGCCATGTTTGCGTTGAAGTACAGTGCTGACTGAATCTATAATAATCCTCACTCAAAGGTTGACCAGAAACACACGAGGACATTATCAGGCATTCGCCACATGATACCGAACATATAAATATCTGTATTTAAAGAATAGGCTCACGTAATACCATACAAATACGAAATGTTGAACTAACCTTTCTCTTCTTGGATATTTGCACCGCCATCTTGCTGGAGGCCGTAGACAGGAAAGGAATGACCTCAGAGGCGGAAGTAGATTTATACCAAGCTTTCTGATTTTCTTCCTGAGAGCATGCAAGGACGTGTGGTTGTTGTAGTTTCACAGATATTCACAACTGCAAACCTTCAGGCTTCAGGTGTGTCGTTGGGTGCTAGGTAAGGATGCAGTATTTTCAGTGGTAATTATGCGATGCTTGTGTCAGTTAAACGGTTTAATAAGGAAAGGAACATTCAACTGAAGTAGGCTAGGCTATATGAAATGCATAGCCTAAAAGCCGAAGTCTGTTGTTAGCCTACGCTGTCTGTGATTATGCTACAAGTCTGATGGGCAAGTTCTTGTTCAGCTGAAGTTGCAATAATCAGCAATATTCAAAGTAAATCGCTTTTATTTATTTTCAAAAGGTAAAAGGAACAAACAAATACAATTAGTTGAAGGCAGTGATATGGTTAACATTAAGTTTGCTCAAGCAAGTGGTTACTGGTTTTTTTTTTACATTTATTACATTAATCATTCAGCACTTTTATCCAATGTGACTGAGCAAGAGAATATTTGTTTTACATTTTTACGTGGGCTAAATGGCTGTTGATAAACAGTATAGGCTAGTTATTATTTATGGCAAATAGATTAGGCCTATTATAAATCTACAAATATTTACAAATTGGAAAATGGTTTGTAGATCTTACAACAAAGAGTCCGCCCATATAAGATTGGCCATGGCTAAATGTTTTTGAATCAAGGAAAGAAGGGCATCTGGTCCAAAACATCTGTGAGGCAATTTAAAAAAAGTTTTGTCTTTTGTGCTGTCCATGATTTAAAAACGTTATACATTATCTGAAGGATTCAGCACCCAGTCTAACCGACATGTTCAGTGTGTTATTCCATTTCTCCACTGCTAAAGGTTGCCATGTTTGTGCTGTACATGGAGGGTGTCTTTGCCCTACAATAGGCAAGAGGGTCTTGGTAGCAGTGGCACTCTGTTCTGCATCAGTGTCAGTGATAGCATAAATGCCTACGGATCCATCCTCAAAAATGACATACACTGACAAATTATCAGAAATACTCATCGCACAAGGATACCTGCAGAGGTAGAACCTACCCACTCTCATTCCGTTTGAGACTCGTATAGCTGTTAAAACAAGTCTAACACAGGGTTTACAAGAGCAACTCAGGTGACTGATGGTAGTTTCACTGATGTAGGCAGCATATTTACCACTGATATCCAAGCATACATGGTGGATTTGTCCATTAACTTTAACTGCGCACAGTCTACCTTGAGTCACATCCAAGATATTCATATCAGATTGACCAATAGTAAGGATAGCATAGCTGCCATCTGCACAGACCTGAAAAACTCCAGGCTGGTCAAGGAGGTGCTCTGGCATTTGGAATCTCTGGCAAATCGTGTCGTCCGACATCTTCCATGAATAGACAGCCCCAGATGAGGTAATAACAATCACATAGTCTGGGTGATCTAGAATGGAATTGAATGCAAGCACACGTGACTGATCTGACAGCGGAAACTCTCTGCTGACATAGCCAAACCACAGGCTGACAGCCAGGAGTTTGTCCTCCTGTAGGCCCAGAAGGAATGTGCTCTCTGGTGAGATTACAGGCTTTTCAAGCCTAAGGTGAAAGCGGCACACTTCATGCCCATTTGCAACCTTCCACACCCTGGAGAGCCCCTGGTCTGAGAGCGACACAGCAACGTTTCCTGTGGGTGTGATGAGTACCTGCGATGCTGCACTGCCAGGGATGCAGTACAAATTAACTCCATCTCCACTTCTCCACACATAAATGTCACCTGAGGCTACAGTCACTAGATGCTCCCCATCCTGTGAGATGGTAAAGGCTGTAACCGGACCGTGATGCAGGAAGCAGCCCTCTTTTTCACCACTTTGTGCATTCCACTTCCATAAAAGTTCTGTGCCGTCACTTGTATAGAAATTATCACTTTTCACCAGCACCATCTTTATTGTTTTTGACCCAGTTTTGGGGATTGAGGCTGCTTCTCTGACAAGATCCATATCCCAGGTGACGATCCCATTGACCGTAACAGCTGACAGGTACTGGTCACCCACTTTGAAAAGTTTTGGGGTTTCTGTGGAGCCAGTGTTAAGGCTCAAAACACATTGCCCTGTGCATGAATCCCAGACCAGAAGACATGAACACCCTTCTAATAAAGCTAAGAGCAAGCTGGAACCATGGTCCAGCATAACATGAACAAAGGCTTTACCTTTTGGAGCGTGAAATTGATCATCCACAGAGCAGCTATTTGTGTCCCAGAGTATGATTTTCTGCTTCTTACAAATTAGAAGAACCTCATTATCTTCTGTGAAATCTATATTCAAAACCTCCTCAGTGTCTTTATTGCTCAAGCTCTCTGTACTAAGGCTCGGATGAGAAATGTTTTGAATATTCCAAATAAACAGGCTACCCACACTGTCAATACATGCCATCACCTCTTCCTCAACTCTTTTCAAGCCAATCAGTGGTCTCTCTGTAGAGCAAGAGAGGGCAGAAACGGTCTGACCACTCTGCACATCAAAAATGGATACATTTCCATTGCCCTGTCCACAGAACACATGCTGCTCATCAAAAGAACATGATATGCATGTGACAAAACCAGGGCAATATAATTGAGTGATCCCACAATTAGATGATGTATCATCTGTAGCATGCATATAGACATGATGTTCTCCTCTGTACCACCAAAACATCTTTGTTGTGGATGCCAGAAAGCCCTCAATAGAGATATGGGTGTTCTGATGAATCTCAGTATTCAGAACAGGAACTTCTTCAAAAAACATTGTGCGCAAATCACATAGAAAGAGCCTGTTACAGCTGGAAGACAACAGGAGATAGGTGTTTGAAATTCTGAGACTGACCATTTTTATTGTGGGAACATGGGGCACTTGGAATTGTTTGGAAGTGATCCCATTCCAAGCCCAGGCAGAGCCATCACTAAGGAGGAGAACCACTCTTCCACTGTCGGCTATAGCCACATCTGTAACAGAAGACCTCATTCTGTCTGACAGTTCCCAAGAGGAACAGGGAACAGAGGAGGCAGGAGGCAGCACCATGGTTATCCCAGACCTCACATATCCCACACACAACTGCTTTGCATAGTCTTCCAGCTCAGGAACGACCCCTAGGAAAGGAAAGAGCTGTGCTTGTATTATTAATGGTGTGTCTATAGGGGAGTTCTGAAGTAAACATAAAGAACTTCTCAGGATGCAGGCAAGAAGCCATAGCTCTCTTGGCATCATAAACTGAGACATCTCTTCCAGCCAGAGAAACAAGTCCTGTACTAAACCTCCCATCAACATTGCATGGTGGAAATCATAGGAGAGCATTGAACCTCTGCAAAACTCATCCAGCCCTCCACTCCATCTTAGATGATAGGGCAGCTCAAGGACTTTTCTAAAATTTACATTCCCTGTCTCTGAGGATGAGTCTTGAAATGTAATGGAAGGCTTGGACATTTTCCACACCCAAGGCTGTCCATAAGGGTTCCTGTCTATGTACATTTTCATTGGTTTTCCTTCTGTAGTGCCTTGTTTGTCAGTCATGTTGGTGTCTGAAGTGATCACTAGTGGCTTGGCCCTTCCGTACGCAAACCGCCCACTAAAGTAGTCAGCTAGTCGAAGGTGTATTTCCTCACTTTTGTCTATGGAGTCAATGTATCTCTTGATGATAACTAACCTGAAATGTCTACTGACCCAGAACAGCACACGAGAACCTGAGATATGTCTAGCCAACAGAAAGCCCTCAAGGTCAAAGATCAGGCTCTCCACCACAACCTCAGGGAACCTTAACTTATACGGTGGGTCCTCAATTGGGAGGAACACAGAAACTAGATCATCTTCACAGGAAAGGATATCTGTCAGTTCGGCCTCTGTGAGGCCATACCTCGACAGCGTTAGAAAACTCAACGATCTGCTAACAAGTGCTTGGCCATGTTTCTCCTCAAGGTGTTGAAGAAATTGATTGATGTTGTTATGAATGCCTTGGCTTAGAGACTCCTCAGTGATTTCTGTCTCGGATCTCCATAGGCTGACATTTCTGTAGATAAGCTCTGCATAAAGAGGACGACTACACTGTTTAAGAGCCTCATTCACATACATCTGTTGTCCTGAGGTGATCCTCCTTTTGGAGCTCTCCAGAAGGCTGGTCAGCATCTGGCTACAGCTGCTTCTCTTAAATGGTTCCAGCTCTAGAAAGAAGTTCGAGTCTGGATATTGTGTCTTGAGACTGGCAAGGGTACCAGATTTAGTGTAGGTGGTAGAAATGATGACTTTGACATTAAGAGGTAAAGTTTTAGGGAGCCAGGTCATGTCTTGGGGTCCTTCAGAACTTGGTATCTGGTCAAGGCCATCTAACATCAGGATTAAGGGATACTTGGAAGACGATGCTATGTCTAAGAGTTCAGTAAAGGCCTCTTCCAGTTGAGTAACATCTCGTATGCAGTTGTCCCATGGTTGATTATAACTAACAGCAATATGGTGGCAGATGTTATTGAGAAGCTGCTTCAGTGGGAGGGGAGAAAAGTGTGTGATGACCACAGGATCACTGGCCTTCAGCCACAGTTTCACCTGAAAGATGAAATATCAAAATATTAAACTGTGGAATGAAGAAATACATTACACTTATCAACAACATAGAAATTGTAAAATGATGATGACATTGTGAAAAGTTGGACAATTAATAAAAACTTTTAGCATAAGGGCCCTTATTCAATGTACAATACCTGACTTGCACAATGGGCCATTAAGACAGTTTTGCCAGAGCATGGCCCCCCAATGAGTACAAGAGGATGTTTTGGGTAGTTCTGCTCAAGGTAAGCTTTGATTGGCTGTGCCTCCACACGTTCAATCCTGAACAGCTGAGAATAGATGTGACACAGGTTGGCCTGCTGGGAGGTGGCATCATCAGGATCTGCTGTGTTCTTTGTGACAGTTGAGTCAATGAGCCTTGAAAGGTCTGTGAACAACTGATGACAAAGCCCTTCAATGTAAGCCTGTCTCAAGGCCACTGTGTAACCCTGTTGCCGATCACACTCTGTGGTGGTAGTGTACACCTCTAGATGACAGGAAGTAACTAAGTCGGGTAGGAAATGCTCACGGATAACACTCAGTCGATCATTTGAAGGATCTTGGTCTTGATAGTGTCCTGTCTTTTTCTGATGGATGATCTTATGAATGTAATACAAGCACCTTTTCATATCATCAGATAAACAGTCCTCCATGGCAAAGCGGAGGTCATTCTCAAGGTCTAAAAGCACAATATAACAGCTATTATATTACAGTACACACACACACACACACACACACACACACACACACACACACACACACACACACACACACACACAATATAGACAAAAGTATTGGGATGCCTGCCATTAACTTCAATGACATCCCACTCTAAATCCATATGTTTTAATATGGAGTTGGGATGGACAAGAACAGACATTGCGAGCCAGGCCTTCTTCTCCAACATCAGTGCTTGACCTCACAAATACTCCCCTGAGTGAATGGGCAAACATTTCCACAGACACTAAAATCTTGTGGAAATCCAGGAGTGGAAGCTGTTACAGCTGTAAAGAGGGGACCAACTCCATATTAGTATATATGGAATGTCATAGATGTTTCTGTGGGTGTAATGACAGGTGTCCTCATACTTTTGTTTATATAGTGTATATTTATATTGTATATAAACATTATATATGCACATGTATTAATGTTTTTACAGAATGATTGGTGATTAACTTCACCTTACCTGATCTAAAGTATTTCTGGGCTTTTTCGTCTGTGATGCTTCCGTCAAGTATACACTGCTTTACAGACGCCTGAAGCACATCCTTTACTTCCTTCAGAGCCTCATCCCATGTTTTGGTTCCTGTAATTGCCTCTGTCTAAAAATATAGAAAACTCAACACTTTAGTGGGGGAAAGGTATATATTTGTCCAATTGAGCATGTTTGCAGTGATCAGATGATACCTGGCTGCTGTGCTGACTAAGCAGACAGAAGCAGGGTGGTATGACATTCTCATCTCTCCGGTAGCATTCCTCCAGTAATCGAGTGCTTAGCTGCATGGACTGACACGTCTGAAGAATGTTCTGGAACTCTGAGATCTCCACCTGCTCAGGTAAGGATGCAGTGCCATACTCCTCCCCAATCAGACCCTGATCCATGCTCACAAATATTTCCAAAGTTAAAAAAAAATAAATTCACAATCAAATACACTTGTTCCGTTCTCACCTGTCAAACCAGATATGTTTATGATTACTGTGAATGTATGTGTGTGCGTGTGTATCAGTTTATGCACATGTGTGCACATGGAATGGGTTAACATGACCCCTGGAGGCAAACATACGGAAAAAAATGGTCATCCTAGGCCCTACGGTTCTCAAGATATTCACAAAAAACTGTGTCTTCCCTACCCTCCTTTCGGGGGGTCCAGTACAGCGGGGGGGGCTACAGATCAAAACAAAAAACGCTGGTTTCATGCTATCCATGTGGGGTTACATGCCCACCAAGTTTCGTGTACCCCGGTCTTTCAGTGTCCCGGGAATCCTTGTTGGTGTACGCTCACTAAATGTACACATAAATTATTTTATTGTAAGGCCCCCCATGAACGAAAGTCCACAAAACTTGGCATGCATTCGGAGGGTGTCATAATGATCCTACACTTTCAATTTCGTGCAGTTTTGACCATGTCTCAACAACCTGAACCGCTTCTTTGCTCGCTTTGAAGCACAAAACAGCACCTGCCCACAGAAGACCCATCCCCCTCTACATGAGCAGCCCCTGTGCCTCTCTGCCGACAGCGTGAAGAGGACACTTGCTGCTATCAACACCCGTAAGGCAACAGGTCCAGACAGCATCCCAGGTCGTGCGCTGAAGGACTGCGCAGGGGAGCTTAAGGATGTCTTCACAGACATCTTTAACACTTCCCTGAAGCAAGCCATCGTCCCATCATGTTTCAAAGCTGCCACCATCATACCTGTGCCGAAGAAAACTGCTCCATCCTGCTTCAATGACTACCGCCCTGTGGCACTGACACCCATCATCATGAAGTGCTTTGAGCGGCTTGTCATGTCACATATCAAATCCATTCTCCCCCCCACCCTGGACCCCTTCCAGTTTGCATACCGAGCCAAGCGGTCTACAGAGGATGCAATCTGCTCTGCCCTCCACCCAGCCCTCACCCACCTGGAAAAAAGAGACTCATATGTGAGATTGCTGTTTATAGACTTCAGTTCTGCATTCAACACCATAATACCACAACAACTCATCTGCAAACTTGACAAACTGGGACTCAGTGCCTACCTCTGCAACTGGCTACTGGACTTCCTCTGTCAGAGGCCTCAAGTAGTACGTGTTGGCAACAATACCTCAAGCAGCATCACACTGAGCACAGGGGCCCCCCAAGGCTGCGTGCTCAGTCCGCTGCTCTTCACCCTGCTGACGCATGACTGCACTGCAACCTACAGCAACAATCACATAGTGAAATTTGCTGACGACACAACTCTGGTGGGTCTCATCACCAAGGGCGACGAGACTCAATACAGGTTGGAGGTCGACCATCTGACCACGTGGTGCAGGGACAACAACCTCCTGCTGAACGTCAGCAAGACCAAAGAGATTGTTGTTGACTTCCGGAGAGGTCACACCCAACACCTGCCACTGACCATCGACGGTGCTGTGGTGGAGAGAGCGAGCAGCACCAAATTCCTGGGGGTGCACATCAGCGAAGACCTCTCCTGGACCACCAACACTGCATCACTGGCGAAGAGAGCTCAGCGCCGCCTGTACTTCCTGCGGAAACTCAGGCGAGCAAGTGCTCCACCAGCCATCATGACCACATTCTACCGAGGCACCATTGAGAGCATCCTCTCCAGCTGTATCGCTGTGTGGGGCGGAAGCTGCACTGAATACAACAGGAAAGCCCTGCAGCGCATAGTGAACACAGCTGGAAGGATTATTGGTGCTTCACTCCCCTCCCTGAAGGACATTTACACCACCCACCTCACCCGCAAGGCGACCAAAATTGTGAGTGATGCAAGTCACCCCGCTCACAATCTGTTCGATCTACTGCCCTCTGGGAAGAGGTACAGAAGCCTGCGCTCCCGCACTACCAGACTCACCAACAGCTTCATACACCAAGCTGTAAGGATGCTGAACTCTCTCCCTCCTCTCCCCCCTCCACCCTCAGCTACATAACATCCTGGACATTGGACCCACAATGGCCGCGTGCACTACTCCACTTGCACACTTGTACACTTTACAACTTGTTGTTGTTGTCCTGAAAACACAACACTTCTGCTGCTCTTACATAACTTGCACCACTATGTCACTTACTTTCTTTCTTACTTAGGTCAAACAGAACTACCCAAGCCTTTTATTGGCCTGACTTTGCACTAGTATTTTATTGACTGTCTATGCACAATTTAAACCAAATTTTGCTGCTCTTATTTTTTTCATTATTATATGTGCCCTCTTATTTACTTACTTTTTTGTTTACTTGAATGTTATGTTTGTCTGTGGACTTAAATTGGTAAAATATGTCTTGTCTTCACCGTGGGATAGAGAGAAACGTAATTTCGATCTCTTTGTATGTCTGGAACATGTGAAGAAATTGACAATAAAGCTGACTTTGACTTTTGACTTTGAATGTCAGCCAGAGATATTGTGATGAAAACACCTAATTTTTTGCTTTTTAATTTTTAACTAGGTGGCGCTATACATGAAATAAGTGGTAATGGGATGGGTTGACATGCCCCCTTAAGACCAACATACAAAAAAAAGGTGGACCTCCTAGGCCCTATGGTTCTCGAGATATTCACAGAAAACTGTCTCCGGCCACCTACAGGCCAGTTGGTGTATAGTAACATAAATTAATTTATTGTGTGGCCCCCCATGAACGGAATTCCACGAAACTTGGCGTGCATTCAGAGGGTGTCATAATGATCCTACACTTCCAATTTCGTGCAGTTTTGACTATGTTAGGTCACAGATACCTGCGATTACAACACCTCATTTTTACTTTTTTTGTGTTTAACTAGGTGGCGTTATACATGAAATGAGTGGTTATGGAATGGGTTGACATGACCCCTTGAGATCAACATACAAAAAAAAATGGTCCTCCTAAACCTTACGGTTCTCGAGATATTCACAGAAAACTGTGTCTGCCCTACCCTCCTTTCGGGGGGTGCAGTCCAGCGGGGGGGGCTACAGATCAAAAAGAAAAACGATGGTTCCATGCTATCCATATGGGGTTATATGCCCACCAAGTTTCGTCTACCCCGGTCTTTCAGTGTCCCGGGAATCCTTGACGGAAATTTGGACATGCGCCGCTTCGCTGCGCGGCGGTCATAATTAGTCTTACTGATCCTAGCACTCACCAGCTGTCTTAAACTGACAAGTAACTGTTAAAAACAGCACTCACTGATGCACTTATTCTTACTGTACTCTGTTATTAAATTGTTGAGAAATGCTCTAAAACTTAAACTGTTTACCATGTTGTTAGTCGCTTTGGCTAAAAAGCGTCAGCCAAATGTAATGTAATGTAATGTAATGTAATGTAATTATGACTGCCGCGCAGCGAAGCGGCGGGCATATAGGTTTAGTCAGATTTATTTATTTATTCATTTTTATTTTTTTTTCGCATGCCCAAATTTCCGTCAATGATTCCCGGGACACTGAAAGACCGGGGTACACGAAACTTGGTGGGCATGTAACCCCACATGGATAGCATGGAACCATCGTTTTTCGTTTTGATCTGTAGCCCCCCCGCTGGACTGGACCCCCCGAAAGGAGGATAGGGCAGACACAGTTTTCTGTGAATATCTCGAAAACCGTAGGGTTTAGGAGGACCATTTTTTTTGTATGTTGATCTCAAGGGGCCATGTCAACCCATTCCATAACCACTCATTTCATGTATAGCGCCACCTAGTTAAACACAAAAAAGTAAAAATGAGGTGTTGTAATTGAAGGTATCTGTGACCTAACATAGTCAAAACTGCACGAAATTGGAAGTGTAGGATCATTGACACCCTCTGTATGCACACCAAGTTTTGTGGAATTCTGTTCATGGGGGGCCACACAATAAATTAATTTATGTTACTATACATCAACTGGCCTGTAGGTGGCCGGAGACAGTTTTCTGTGAATATCTCGAGAACCGTAGGGCCTAGGAGGTCCACCTTTTTTATGTATGTTGGTCTTAAGGGGGCATGTCAACCCATCCCATTACCACTTATTTCATGTATAGCGCCACCTAGTTAAAAATTAAAAAGCAAAAAATTAGGTGTTTTCATCACAATATCTCTGGCTGACAAGGTCAAAACTGCACAAAATTAAAAGTGTAGGATCATTATGACACCCTCCGAATGCATGCCAAGTTTTGTGTACTTTCGTTCATGGGGGGCCTTACAATAAAATCATTTATGTGTACATTTAGTGACGTACACCAACAAGGATTCCTGGGACACTGAAAGACCGGGGTACACAAAACTTGTTGGGCATGTACCCCCACATGGATAGCATGGAACCGTCATTTTTCGTTTTGATCTGTAGCCCCCCCGCTGGACTGGACCCCCCGAAAGGAGGGTAGGGCAGACACAGTTCTCTGTGAATATCTTGAGAACTGTAGGGCCTAGGATGACCATTTTTTTCCATATGTTTGCCTCCAGGGGTCATGTTAACCCATTTCATGTGCACACATGTGCACAAACAGATACACACACACACACACACACATACATTCACAGTAATCATACGAATGACACATAGTCACACAGTAGACATATGTACGCTTGCATCAACAGGCACATACGCAGGCACACACACAAGCACGCACACACACACACACACACACACACACACCCACACACATAACATAAACAATCAAGAATTTCTCAGAATTATGAACAGGCAAGATGGAGGTGGGGTTGTATAAAATGAATTTTACATGTGAAATCTATGAACTAATCATGTTTTGGTACTTGTTGTCTAGCAGATACCAGTGAGAATTGAGTGTGGATAATGCAATTTAGTGAGACAGTTAGAATCATATAGGCCTTTCAGCGTGATTTCTTTTTGTGAAAAAAATGTGCTGGACTGGGCGGCGGTCATATTTTGTACCGCTCTGCGGTACATCTAGTTAATATTCAAATTAACATAATAGGGCTACATTATGCAATGAGAAAATATCTCAGACTTTATTGACTGGAGGCAACACTAGCATTTGAGAGGGTTGAGGTATTACTTGTAATTATGACCGCCGCGCAGCGAAGCGGCGGTCAGGTTTAGTGAGATTTTTTTTTTTTTCTCGCATGCCCAAATTTCCGTCAATGATTCCCGGGACACTGAAAGACCGGGGTACACGAAACTTGGTGGGCATGTAACCCCACATGGATAGCATGGAACCATCGTTTTTCGTTTTGATCTGTAGACCCCCCGCTGGACTGGACCCCCCGAAAAGAGGGTAGGGCAGACACAGTTTTCTGTGAATATCTCGAAAACCGTAGGGTTTAGGAGGACCTTTTTTTTTTGTATGTTGATCTCAAGGGGCCATGTCAACCTATTCCATAACCACTCATTTCATGTATAGCGCCACCTAGTTAAACACAAAAAAGTAAAAATGAGGTGTTGTAATTGAAGGTATCTGTGACCTAACATAGTCAAAACTGCACGAAATTGGAAGTGTAGGATCATTATGACACCCTCTGTATGCACGCCAAGTTTTGTGTACTTTTGTTCATGGGGGGCCTTACAATAAAATAATTTATGTGTACATTTAGTGACGTACACCAACAAGGATTCCCGGGACACTGAAAGACCGGGGTACACAAAACTTGGTGGGCATGTACCCCCACATGGATAGCATGGAACCGTCATTTTTCGATTTGATCTGTAGCCCCCCACTGGACTGGACCCCCCGAAAGGAGGGTAGGACAGACACAGTTCTCTGTGAATATCTTGAGAACTGTAGGGCCTAGGATGACCATTTTTTTCCGTATGTTTGCCTCCAGGGGTCATGTTAACCCATTTCATGTGCACACATGTGCACAAACAGATACACACACACATACATTCACAGTAATCATACGTATGACACATACTCACACAGTAGACATATGTACGCTTGCATGCACAGGCACATACGCAGGCACACACACAAGCACGCACACACACACACACACACACACACATAACATAAACATAACACAAACAATCAAGAATTTCTCAGAATTATGAACAGGCAAATGGAGGTGGGGTTGTATAAAATGAATTTTACATGTGAAATCTATGAACTAATCATGTTTTGGTACTTGTTGTCTAGCAGATACCAGTGAGAATTGAGTGTGGATAATGCAATTTAGTGAGACAGTTAGAATCATATAGGCCTTTCAGCGTATTTTCTTTTTGTGGAAAAAATGTGCTGGACTGGGCGGCGGTCATATTTTGTACTGCTCTGCAGTACATCTAGTTTAGGATTCTACCATCACTTTGGAAAAATAGACATGTAATGTCTAACCAGTTAAGCATATAGTAAAATGTTTGTAACATAGTAAATCACCACGAAGAATGGTCCCACTGAAGTGTCTTTGCACCCCTGTATAAGCCGGAGTCGGACCTGCTGGCTAGGCCAGTCCTTTGAGTTGGGGGCCTCATATGGGTCAATAACCTGCATGGGATAAATCAGAGGGCAGTCATTTTCAGAAAATATCTACAAGTTTAAAGAAATATTTAAAGTAAATATGACTGATGTACTATATGATCTAAAAATTGTTATACACTATATATTATTTATACCATTTCATTTATTAAAACACATCATATTCTGTGAGGATTTCAAAGGAGAACAAACAATGGTGTAATGCCACTCCTTTTCAAACAGCAGACAATACACCAAACAATGCGGTAAAGAGGCTGGGGAAGGCCCTGCAGCACCGCTTCTTTATTGTACTGTGTGGAGGAACAGGTGGTGGACCAACTGGGTGTTAAATAGCCTGAAACATCTTTTCAGTTGAGAACCAAACCATAAGCAAAATGAACATGTGTTGTGTATCGCTCACCCTGAACTCCACCCCATGGTTTCGCCTGCAGTGGTCCCTGAGCTTAGGGAACACAGTCTCTCTCAGCGCTCTCCTCTCCTGGACAGAGTCTGAAAACACACAGGAAATCCTACGAGATCTCATTTAGGTGCACGGCACGGGAGGAATTTTAACATTACTGTTTGAAACTATTTCTTTGTCTTTACTTCTCAGAGAAAATGTCACGAAATTCACATAAGTGTGTTCTCAGAAAACCAGCTTTCAGAAGGACGCTTTAGGTAGGACATAAATGTAGCTTCCATTTCAAACTGCACTGGAAAGAATGCATACCATCTGCAGAATAGGACTACTGTGTATTAATTGTAGTTAAACTGAACTAATTCACAGCATAGATGGCTGAAAACTACAGCTATAGCTTTCAAATAATGACTGAATACACTATATGATCCATACCACCTACCTTGTGGGTTTGAGCACAAGTATATCTTCACACACGGCATCAATACGCTCTTAGTGATGCACCCAGTATCTTGATCTGATTAATTCATTTTGACAGATCTGGTTCCGTAGTAAAACAAAAAGAAATGTTAACTTTGTGTCCTGTGAAAAATGTCCTGTATTCTTGGCACTAGGTCCCACCCCAAAACACCAGGCTCCTGAGACTTCCCATTTAGCGCTCCACCAGGAAACAAGTCATGTCAACATCGGATGGTTTTTTCATGAAGCCCTAAGCAACGCCCCCAGTGCTTGACAGACATGTAGCTTGGTCTTTGTTTATACCCTCATGAGTAAACTTTTACATTCTCACACAGCTGAATGATATCCACATGCATTTCAAAACATATTAAGCACAGAAAAAGACAGACAGACACCATTACTTATTTGATAATAATCACGATAAGGAGTTTTTTTGATTCATTTTATTATTTAACATTTGTACACAATAAATACAAATTTTTACAGCTAATAATATGTAGAATTTGCACCTGTGTTTTCTGATATTGTCACCATGGCAACAGTCTAAAGAGAAAGCTTGTTATTATTACCAGATTTTTTAGCAGCTCTTAAAACATCTTCAAATGAAAAAAGAGGAATACTTAAAAGTAAAATCCACTGGTAGGGGGGGGGGGGGGTGACTGTTTTTGGAAGTTCAAAAGTCGCAACTGGCCGAAGAGAAACATCAAGATGACAACCTTGTTTTTATTAAATGAGAAAAACCTTGTTTTGTGTGAGAGAACAGCTTTTTGACACAACGGACACAGCTGTAAACCATAAACTTCAAAACAAGTTCGATAAGATTCAAAAGATCTCAAAGAGATCAACAAGAAAAGATCGTGTTCGAGCGCTAAGAAATGAGCAGAGCAGATATTCAACACTGTTGCCCTTCCATTCAGCCATATTCCAGACACAGTTCATTTTATGTTTGCTTTCTCGACTGCTTATAATTCACATTCTCTCCATTTCAGTTCAACAAGTTTATAATTCATTTGCGGAACCTTTGTTTAAGTAATACACCAGCATCTCACCCTTGGGGGGAATGGATTCCCTTTGCATTGCAGTCAAATGCAAGCACATGAACATAGCTGGATTTCTGATCACATCCCATCATGGGAGGTGATACAAACAATCTCAACAATGATAAACAAATGGTTGGAAGCTAAAACACTGGCAAGGGGCAGCCATAAAAAGAATACTGAGAATCACAACTTAAAAACACAAAATAAAGTTTTTTTTTTGTTTAAAAAAGTGCTGCAAAGACATTGAATAATTGCTTATATGTTAAGCATTAAATATCACCTCAGACAGGGAAAAATATTTTGATTAGTCAATAAATTAAAAGCCTGTTTCGAGATCTGTGGGGCAAATCAGGACAACAATCCTAGGTGACATTTTCACTTGTTGCAAGGTGCTGGGTTGTCTCCATATCTCCATACCTCACTCACTCAAGGGCTTGGGGGGAATCTCACATCAAACACAAAACAAACACGAGACAAGCTTTCTACTTCACACAACTAAAAATCCTGGCTGCCCCTTGTATGAATGAGTGGCACTCCTGACACCATCTTATTTAGATCAGCTCTCGTTACTCTCACCATCCGGAACATTCTGCACACTCAGTGGCCGTGGTGCATGTTGCCTGTTTATTTCCCCCCCTCTTTCTGCAAGAGACAGTCTGAATGTCTCTGAAGGCTAACAATCCATTATAAATACTGCCACAACAGTCAGCCAAATACATCTCACTTAGTCGTCAACAGTGTTTACACAATACAAAAGGAAGAGATACAGAGAGAGAGAGAGAGAGAGAGAAAGAGAGAGAGAGGAAAGACAGAAATTGATAAAAAATAATGCACTTTCAACTAAATGCTCCGATATTGATTTGCGTATATAAATGAATAATCTGTCGGCGGTGAGGTGAGGGGGAGTGTACCGATGAGGCACCATAGGACCACTCACTCACTCACACACTCACTCACTCCCAAGAGATGCCACATTATTCAACTCTGTGATCCTTTAATTTTCTTCCTTTCACTTAGAGGACTAAATATTAGTAATATGCACAGATGCCCAACTTCATAGTGAAGAGCTGAAAGAGATAATATCGATGAAGTAAGTACTACTCAAACATCAGAGATTGCCACATGGCGGCGCAGTTGGCACCAGGGGGGTTAGGAGTGGGTGGAGGAGCACGGACAGATGTGAAGCAAACGAAGGAGCCAGCCTCTGCCACCCCTCTCTTCCGTTCCTCGCCCTCTCCATTCCCTCGTTCCCCTGCGGCCTTCCGCTCTTCCGCAACACACGTTCTGTACAAACTCCCTTTCTCCTCGAGGTGACGTAATGAGCCACTACTCATCAAATGTCCACTCAGTAATGCTATATATGACGCAATGTTGCACACACTTCCGGAACGTTCCTATGACGACAGTAATGTACTGTACTAATGCTGCACATTAAATACGTTATTGATATGACTACATATGTCCGAGGACGAGGCTTCCTTTGAGCGCTCCCCTCGGCTTCCTTATGTCCAGGCCCCAGAGCTTTCAAACTCGTGCCTCAACGCTGCCAATCTCCCCATACGCGCAAAATGCTCACTCGTTACAAATGTGCAAGAAAGCCACTTTCGAAAAGAAAACAATTAGCTCATCTTGGCTGTTTTTTTTTTTTTTTTTTTTTTTATCAACTGCTCCTATTTGTCTGCTCTGCTTTGCAGGTTATGAAAAACCCTTCTGCATACGGATTATAAAGGTTCCGTCGACACATCAATAACTAGGGGTTTGTATGGGCTACATTTTTTTGTCCTTTTTGTCCATTAAAGACCTGCCCTTCGATACGTCTGGGTGTTACACAGGCGCAGCATCAGCCACCCTCAGCACAAACTCCAGATCCTCTGCTCATGGTTTCTACGGTTCTTCTGCTACTTCTGTTTTTTTTTTTTACCTAGAACATCTAGACAGCTATTATAAATGTGGTTTCGCTAGCAGTTAGGATTCATTTGCGGCTATGATCACAAGACCTAAAATGAACGCACTCGGACCACACACACCACTTGCTAACTCCAGATATTACACGACACCATCAACATCATGTGGGAAACTGGGAATAAACATGCAAACAGATCCTCCAAATCTTCAGTCACTGTTCAGTTTGGTTGGTTGGTTGGTTGATTTTTTCTTTTTCAATCTAGCTCTACGTTGGGGTTGGAACACTTTGGAAAAACACTTCCTGGTGTTCCGAAAAGTTTCCCCTTTCCCTCTGGGCTGAAGGCATGAGGAGACGAGAGAGCTTCATGTTTTGGCATGAGAGTGGTTTAAGGCACCAGACAGTCTGGGACACAGAGGGGAGCGTTTTCACGAGTGTCTGGACACTAGGGTCATGGCGTTTGACCACTGTCCCTCCCCTCCGTCTGCGTCGAGGGTGATGAGGGCATTGGTCAGCTGTCCTGTCAAGACCCGTCCTCCACGTGAGGAGGCGGAGGAGGAAGAGAAGGAGGAGGAAGAGGAGGGCGAGAGGGAAGGAGGTGAGAGTTTGGTTGCTCCGGTGCTGCTGCTACACCAGTGTGATCTCCACCTCCTCCGTCTTCTCTGCCGGGCGCCGCTGCTGCTGCTGCTGTTTGGGCGGAGGGGGCGCTGCCCGCACCTGGGGAAGGAAGAGAGAGAGAGAGAGAGATGGAGAGAGGGAGAGAGAGAGACAGACAGAGAGAGAACAGAGGTTAGGGGGCTGAGGCAAAAATCTCACCATCTATGTCAGAGACAAGGTAAAGCTGATAGCACTAATGAACTAAGAAAATTGAGCATCTCCACAGAGATATCTCTCATCTAGCTACAACATGTACTTCTACAAAACGCATACTCAATTACTATGCACTAAGTACACTTACAACGTGAGGCTCAAACTTTCTACTAGTCAACTCTGAAAAGCGTAAAAAGCAGAGAGGAAAGCTTTGATTACTCACAGGACGCAGTTTGCCAGGACCTGCTCCATCTGGGGTTAGTCTTAGGGGCTGTGGGGCGAAGCCTGGACTCTCTGGACTTAAAGTGTAGCTATGATCTATGAGCGGGAGGGACAGGGAGAGGCAAAGAGTGCATACACATGTAAGTATTTCAACACAATAACATGGGAGTTATCCAACTGAAAGAGCTACTCAAAGCCATGGCAGGCTGCGGGACACTCACTGTGCACGGGCCCTTTGTGCGAGGGGGGCATGAGCTTGTGCTCTCCGTTGACGGAGGGCGAGCGTGGCAGGGGGAGGGCCGAGCTGGCGTCCGGGCTGGCGTACAGGCTGCCACTGGGGGGCTGGTCGTACAGGGGGAGCGGCGGCAGCGAGGAGTGGCCCCTCTGGGACGGAGACACCTGCTGGGGGGTCGAGGGAAAACACACGCACGCACACACATACACGCACGCACACACACGCACGCACACGCACAGACACGCACACACACACGAACATGAGTTAAATCACCATTTTAGTAAAGACAAATATCAGTTCAACAGGGTTCAACAGAGTCAACAGTTCCCTGGTAGAAATGGCTGAGCTCATCACAAACCCATGCCGACAGCGTAATCATGCCCGCTTTTATGCATATGAACTCCAGCCGGAACGTTCTGTCTCCAGTCACGACTGATTGCCAACGTCGGCCCTGTCTAGACTGTGGCGGCAGGGGCCCGTATCAAAGCGTGCGGAAAGTTCCTCTGAGGACTGTGAGTGCTTATCAAAGGCGCTCTGATGACAGGCCCACCAGCCCACTCCCTCGCCCCAAGAGCCACTTCCTCCGCGCGGCCCGTAAACATCTTTAATTTCAGGAAGGATGCAGCCCCTCCTCACATAAACACTCTTTAGGGCCCATCAGCCTTCATCAGACCCAGTGCACAGTACACAGGCTGCAGGGCCTTGCCTGCTTTATCTGAACGCCTTTCATGCATCTGGCCTAACCCAGAAATGTCCCAGAACGATTCCGTTTGTGACTTCCTGTGGAGACCAGAATCAGTGTTCTGAACATGAAAAACGTCTCCATCAGAAGTCATAAAGGGACCAGCCTGGAGAGATGTGGTTCAGAGCATCTGTAATGAGTCTTCCCCATTTTTCAGACTGAATATGGAAATGCATTAGTGAATGTGAATACCAATGACAGGCTCTGAATGTCAAACTCAGTTTAGGAATGGAAGGCAATTATTACAAAGTACTAGAATTACCATTAATACTCCCAGAACAGGGACATTCAGACCTTCTAACAACCCATGCAAATGTCTGTGTGAAACGATGAGGACAGTGCACACTGCTAAAAGCCAGACAGTCAAGTTGATGAACCTTTTTTTGATTTTTGCACGAGGGCAAAGTGCAAAGGGAGGGCAAAGTGCAAAGGGAGGGCAAAGTGCAAAGTCTATGAACAAGCGAAGTTCTTGTGCATGAACTACAGCTACCATGTGGCATACGTGAGCATTGTGCTGACTCATCAGTGTTTGTGGTTAAGGTCTTTCCCTGGTGTTAAAGGAGCAAATATTGATTTTGCCTAATTACTCAATTAAGACTGGGCACTGCGCCGATCAATCACATTAGGGCCCTGTGAGTGTGGTAGATGTGATCTGACGTCCGGTCGGCTGTGCTACCTGTGCCTCGTGGCCCCAGTGCGAGTCTCCGTTCTCGGAGTTGTTGAGGTCCTCCACCAGCACGGAGGGGAAGACGCCCACGCGGCCGTTGAATTCGCCCTCCCAGAAGCCGTCGTCCTCCTGGTTGTCCTTGTTCAGGATGCGGATGATGGCTCCCTCGGGGAAGGACAGCTCGTCGTCCGTCTGGGCCTCGTAGTCGTAGATGGCCTTCACAAAACTCACTGAGACGGGGAGAGAGTATAAGTATAAGTAAGAATATATACTATTTGATCCCATGAGGGAAATTTGGTCTCTGCATTTATCCCAATCCGTGAATTAGTGAAACCCACTCAGCACACAGTGCAGAACACACAGTGAGGAGAAGCACACACTAATCCCGGCGCAGTGAGGGGTTAGGTGCCTTGCTCAAGGGCACTTCAGCCGTGCCTACTGGTCAGGGGTTTGAACCGGCAACCCTCCGGTAACAAGTCCGAAGCGCCAGTAGGCCACGGCTGCCCACAGGGAACGGAGAGAGAGGGAACGGAGTGAAAATGTCCACAATCCAGAACCTTACCAGTCAGTCTGAGATTTTGTTGGCAGTTCTGCATGATTTTGATTTTGGGTGTGTATGTTTGCAGATGTGTGCTGTTGATTTTAGACTTTAAATTGTAAGACAAAGCTTGAGGTCTGTGAAGTTGAAGAGGTAAGGGGTGTGTATGAGTGTGCGTATGTGTATATTTGTGTGTGTGTGTGTGTGTGTGTGTGTGTGTGTGTGTGTGTGTGTGTGTGAGAGAGAGAGAGAAAGACGTACTGCTGGCGTCTCCGTTGGTGCTGCCTGAGGCCAGCTCGGGCTCGGTGGAGTTGCTGGACGTGTGTGAGCGTGTGTCCAGCGTGGCCAGGGACTGGAGCATGCTCAGTAGGCTGTTTGAGGTGGGGAACTGCAGGTACTTCTCAGGCACGTAGCCCACGTGGCCCGTCTTGTTCCGGGCCTAGAACACGACAGAACCAGCAGGAGGAACACGCATGAGAGACAGTTTTACAATGGCATGTAAGCTAGGCACATCCACTCTGCTGCAGTAGCTCTTATGTATATGTATGTATGGTGTTTTCCTCAATCCAGCAATAGTTTGACAATGTAAATACCAAGTTGTACAACTCCTACAAACTGCACTCCGACCCTGATTCCTACACGTCTAATTGTGATGCATTAGGTCCTAACCGGATGCGATGAGAGCGAACATTAGAGATAAAATCTGTTTAATTCCATTGTTTTCAATTGGAGTGTCCTGAAGCAGTGCGATGCAATGCAACGTTTTGAGAGAACATTTGTTCGACACCCCGTGTCTATTTTCTTTCTGTCGCTTGCGTTGCTCTATTTTAAATGAGGAATATGACGCAATAGAAGGGCATACTTAACGGATTCAGTGTAGACAGATAACATTGACAGTTGCTCGCTCGGATCCTGTTAGGACATGGTGTTACTCTGATGTCCCTATAGCGTAAACATGCACGTATAAACATCAGAAACTAGCTGATTCCAGTGAGTCTGTGTAGGCCGTGTGGTTGATGTGAGCGCTGGTGGTGTTAGTGTTTGGTCTGCTGCCCGCACCTTCACCCAGTCCTCCATGTCTCCGTCCTCAATCACCTCCAACATCTCCTGCTCATCGATGGTCAGCTCATCAGGCTGGGAGGCCTGCCAGGGGACACCACAGAGTGGAAAACTCATCTCGGGAAGATAGCACACTTAACCAGCGTTTAAAACAAAATACATGCATCAACCAAGGAACTATGCAATTGAATACTCAAGCACAACATTCACACACATACACAACATGTGACAGCCTGTGACCTACTGGTTGGATACACTTTCCCATATTCTTAAGCGCAGTCTAATGCAAACATGTGGGAACAGTGAGAGTGTATGCAAACAACACAGTGAAGTCAACATTTCCATTACGTAAAGCTGGCTGTTGGACTGCTTTGAGAGTTAAACATTAGACTGTTTAGTACACACCATTTTTTGTTTAGAATTTCTTAAGCTGCTGCAATTTCAGTGGTGATAAGAGTAGGCAAGTGTGAGGGTGAACTGATATGTTATCAGAAATACGTTATCACACTATCCGGCCACTGTGTTCCTGTCCACATCAGTACAACCACAGTGACGGTTTCAAGGCATAATGTACTGAGTTGCTTTACAAATTGAGGGGAGATTTGTACGTATGAAAAAACGTGTATGTTTGACAGTGGTGGTGAAGTTACCTTGTAGGAGTAGAGCACCTTGCAGGTGAGGGGGTAGTTCCTCAGTGTTCCTGACGGGCTGGAGCTGCTGTCGTCAAACACCTCCATGTTCTCTTCCAGGTCCTCCCCGTCCTCTCGCTCCAGATCAACTGTAGTCTACACGCACAGAAAATGACCAGAGGTCAACAACACCAGAACCTAGAGCTTAACACAGGAGCCACTGGTAAAGGCAAGCACTGCAGAGTGAGCAAAATGTGGCCAGCCAGTCCGAATTCCAGTGTTATACAGTATCAGTTTGAGCCAGAAGTGCATTGGAAGGCCCTGGACACGCGTCTCTTTATTTACAGCTCTCCCACAGGCAGGATAGATTCTGATTGGTGGAGAGGCTGCAGGTTATGGGTATGAGGTAGATAAGACCCGCCCTCAACACCCACCCCCACCCAATCCACACCTTCTTCAGGAGAAATACACGAGAGGCTATGGGAGATCAGGTGAACACGGTTTCACTCTCCACCCAGCCCTCAGGACAGGACACAAAACACACACACACACACACACACACACACAGGAATAAAGGGGGGTGGGAACTATTCTAGGTGATCCTCATTGGCCGTGTGTGTGTGTGTGCACGTGTGTGTGTGTGGATGTGTGTGTGTGTGTGTTGAGTCAGCATTGCTCTATTGACACAGTAAACTCTGTGCACTGAGCCTGTCCCCTGGGAGAGCTGAATGGGAGCAGGTGGCCCATGCTGACTGTAAGGGATCCCTGGCTCTGGAGCAGAGGAGGGCCCGGCCCCTAGTCTCTTATCGGGGCCTCAGCATCTCAGCACAGTGCTTCTGAATTCACACTCCAACCCCCAGACAGGAGTACAGGCAGCTCATTAGAGAGCCCTGTCTAGGGGCTAATAGCTGTCTGTCTGGGAGACCGGTCACTTTTTCAGCTACTCATCACTCTGCCCTTATCTCTCTCACTGTCCTCAGCTCAATCTAAATCTTTGGTCTTTATCACCCCTGGTGCAGCATGATGTGAACAGAATGTTAAATGCAACTCAAGGAGAACAGAAGCCCCACTGTTTAGTGAAGGGAGGTGGCATCCCTCTCTTTTCTCTCTCTCTCTCTCTCTCTCTCTCTGTCTCACTCACTCACTGACACAAACACACTGACTGGCAACACAGGATCACAGCTCCAGGTGTCTAGCAAGAGAAAGTAATCAGGAAAATGAAAGCAGTTTTTCCCTGCTTCTTTGGTACTGATCACTGAATTTCATTATATTATATCTTAGCGTGGCTGTTCCCCTCAGCCGTCAGCAGGTGTCAGTGTAGTTCAGCCACAATCCAGACGGGAGCACGACCACAAGGGATCTGTCACGCGAGCGCTGACATTCATTTGAATGATAACGATGATTAGCCACAATGATGACAGCAGACCAGACACATCCTGTATCTTCTGACGCAGTGCCAGTAGAACGGTGTGGCTCGAAGGTCCTGATAACAAAAGCGCTCACCTCACACAAATGACTGCCCGTGAGGTAGAGCTTGCGTCACGGCAACCGACGGCCCCACCGTCTCCGTAAACAAAACAAAAAAGGGCCCACAGATCCATCAGAGCCTCTCTAATCCCCCTCACCGTTCTGCGCTCTGATTGGCTGCGGCGCTCAGTAATGCCATCGGTGCTGACAGGGATAGGTCACTGCAGCAGACAGCTGAAGGTCATCGCGCCCCTGCCTCCCTCCCACCATCCCTCCGTCTCTCTTCTCCTCTCTCTCTATGAAAACATGCAGTGGGGCGAGTGAGAGGGAGGGAGGGAGGGTGGAGTGGAGGGGCTTTACTCTGCCCAGGGGGAAGGCCTGTGTAGGGGGGCCCTCAGGGCTCTCTGCCCTGCTTGCCTGCTCGGGCTCTCTGTCTGTAGAGGGCAGCTGGAGGAGGCTTCTGGGGGGGCTGGCCGTGGGAGTGGGGGCCGGCGGGCGGGCGACACACAATGGCGCTGACAGGCGGTAGGAAATGGCAGGCGGTGGCGGGGGAGAGCGAGCGAGCGAGCGAGCGAGCAGTGGGCGAGTGGGCGTGAGTGCCGGCAGGCATCGACCAGCCATGTTTGTGTAGGGAGCGAGGGAACAATGCCCGGTGTTTTCCGGAGAGAGGTGGTGGTGGTGGTGGGGGGGGGGGGTGGGGGCACGCTGATGGGCTGACGGGCACAATATGCTGCGCCTGTGCCCCCCACTGTGGACACTCTCACCAAAACAAAACACCGAATGAAGAGATGCAGGGAGGGGGGTGGGGGGGGGGGTGGGCGCACTGTGGTAGACATATAGGCATGCGGAGAGGGCAGATGGGCTCGTCTGTATGGTCATCTCTCTGATTCGCACAGCACAAAGACGTTCTACTGACACCATATCACTGGAGGGAAGCCTGAAGGGCCTTAAAAACTGACCCCATCGAGAGGCCAGTATGTGAGATAGTAGGGGGAATGTGGGTTGTGGGTGGAGGGTCGGGGGTGTGGGGTGGGGGGCAGCTCACCGAGATGGAGGGGTCATGGTTGGTGAGGGTGGGCAGCGAAGCCCAGCGCTCATTCTCCAGCTCCTCCATCACCTGGTTCATAGCGCTCTTCAGCCATGTATCCACGGAAACGCCCACCTGCCGTAGCAGGTCTAGACGAGCTTCAGCCTTCAGTTTTATTGTCTGTTGGAGAGAGAGAGAGAGAGAGAGAGAGAGACAGAGTGGAAGAGAGAGAGAGTGAGAGGGAGAGAGAGAGGGAGAGAGAGAGAACGGAGAGAGAATTTTAAACACATAAGTTGAATATATTCTTAAACAAATGATGCACCGCATATAAACAAGCTAATTGAATGTTTTGAGACTATTGTATTTCAGACAGAGAAAATTACACTCTCCACACTTACTCACAAAAGGTGGTTAGTGATATTCCAACAGAATCACCATCACAATCACACACACACACACACACACACACACACACACACACAGATGTAAGTGTGCAGACACAAACAATATTACGTGTCTACACTACCAAAGCCTTTTTTCAACAAAAGGAATTGCTGGCAGGACATAACAATGCTGCCGGTGTTCATTTTCAAACAGCTGATGAAACATGTAGCCACCAACAACACCGAGCAGTGCGCAGTGATTCAAGAAAAGTCCAAAACATCTGACTGCCTCATCTCCCCCTCTAAAGCGATCCATTTGGGATGATCTCACCGGCGCTGGCTCAGAGGGCTGGAGCCTGGTGGAGGGGAGGAGGCGGTCACTGACTGCATTCCAGCAGAGAGCAGTTACCTCTGGGACATCAGGGCTATTGATCCTATTTGACTCCCATCACCCGTGTTTGGGAGAGGCAGAGACCAAGAGATGCAGATGCAGATAGCCAGAGTGAGACACAAAGGGGCAAGAGGAGTCGTGTGCAGATTTTCCTGCGTTTCCTGAGTTCCGTCAGATAGGTTAGGATGAGTTCAGATTCCTCAACAGTCCTTTGAGACATCTCCCTCTTTTAAAGAGCGTTGAGAGAACCGAGGAGGATTAGAGGGAGGTTCTGTGATGTTCTGTGAATTTCTCCGCGTCTGAGTCGACACCACGGCGATGTGCGCCGCGCGGGCAGCTCAGCTGGCAGATGGGCGGCCGTTACGGTATGTCAAAACCATACGACTCCAGTCAGGGGCCTGACGCGCAGATGACACGCTTCCTCGTCTCACGACAGAACCGATAATCTAACCTGACACTGAACACACACTGAAGCCCACTGCCGTTTTCATCTGGTATCTCCTCACACTCACACTGACAGTCAGAGCGGAAGCTTCCTCATCTTCAGATACAGACTGGGCAGGCCGAGAGAGACTGGCAATAATAGTGCGGTCACTGTCACCAGAGGGGTGGGGTGGCCTCCGGTGGGCATCTGGAGGGCAGCAGGTGGAGGGGGCAGAGGACTGATGGATGGAGCAGTAGTGATGGAGAAGGCAGGGTAGCGTCCTGCCTGCCACCAGACAGAGGGGGTGTGGGTTCTGAGTGACAGGACCTGCTGAGGATTCACTCGCACTCCTTCCTCCACATAATGGACTCAGCACACTGGCCACCTACCTACCTATGACTACTGCAGGAATAGGAATGTGTGTGTGTGTGTGTGTGTGTGTGATGTATACATATGTATGTGTGAATGAGCTGACAGAATGAAATGAATAGTTCCACTTTCAAACTAAACATTCTACTCTCCAAGCAACTCGAGCACAGACCACACAAGTTATTGTTAGGAACAAATATTATAGTGCCTGAAACCCTAATAAAACACACAGGGAAAGTTTCATTTATCACACAGCTGTCGACTTCCATGGTTGAATTCCACTGAGAAAAAAAGTCATTCAAAAGGCCTCTTGACTGGGCTAGTTTGTAGTAAACTGAGCCCTTTAAATAATTGATGCTAAGCACACTTCCTGCTGGCTACTGGCTCGTTTTAATCTGCACTTCCCTGGAAAACAAAAGCTTGGCAGTCTCCAATTTACTACAGAGCCCCCCACTCCCCTGCTTTCTCCTCTTTTATGTCCATTAGATCTTAATAAGGCTGATTAAATATTTAATAGTGCTTCATAAACTAATGGCAGACCTGGAGGAGGAGCCCTGCGGGGGTTATTTTTCAGAAGCGATAGCTTTATGCAGTAAACACTGTGTGTGTGTGTGTGTGTGTGTGTGTGTGTGTGTGTGTGTGTGTGTGTGTGGGGGGGGGGGGGGCTTTAAACCAGGATTGCTCCCATTGTGTCATCTGCATGCGTGCGAGCTGATGAGCTGATGAGTGGTGCAGAGACAGAGGGGAAGGTGAGAGTGGGCTTCTGTTTTGTTGTTGTGTTTTTGGCTGGGTCTGAGAGGCATTGATCCCCGGCGCGGGCTGACGGGCGGAGCTCTCTGTGTGGATCGATGCGGGACCAGGAGAGCTCCGGCAGGGACCGGCAAGGTAGCGCAGCGGCTCGGCCAGTGGAGGTAAATGGAGTCATTACAAAAACAAGGCAGAGCGCTCATCATCACCATCACCATCAACAACAACAACGGCGGCGGCAGCCACCATTACCACCAGCGAGTATCCTCTTGTTTGCTTTGGCCTTATTGATTTGTTTCTTACCCATGTTTTTTTTATTTTAAAAAAATAACAGTGCATGTAAACAAAAGAAGGGGGTCAACTTGCGCTTCAGCCTGGTTGGTGCTCACGGAACAGGACGCAGAAGTCAAAAAGGGAGATCCAAAGTCTAACAGGAGTCAAGGAGCAGGACTGGAGCACTCAATGCTTAACGCATTTAACCCACTCTCACCTTCCCCTCTGTCTGCACCACTCATCAGCTCCTTGGCTCCTGTTAGACCTTGGATCTCCCTTTTTGCATGTAAACAAACTTGTTATAGACGAAACACACACACACACACACACACACACAGCATCTGTACCTCAGCCTTGCGGATGTTTTCTTTGGCCTCGTCGATCCTCAGCTCTAGGTCGTTGCGGCCTTGCTCGGTGGGCGGGATCCCCAGAGTCTCACACTCCTCCACACACTATAACAGCAGTCAATCAATCAAGGGGCCAATCAGGTTCTGCCTCAGTCAATATCGGACATAGAAATGTGCTTTTTTACACTTTATTTTTACACTAGGTACAATACAGGAGTCCTAATCCTCTTTCCTCTCTGCAGTCAGTAATGCTGAGGTGTACTTTGAACATCACAGCAATGCACACTGACTGACGCCTCATACTCAGCATAAGCTAGGGGAAGGAAATCCCCAATACATGGCTCACGGCTATGTGTTTGTGTGTAGGGGGTGACCTGGCATCTAGCCTTTTATACACACAAACTACAGTACCTTTGTACATGTGAATGTGTGTGTTTGTTTGTATTTGCGTGTGTGTGTGTGTGTGCGTGCGTGCGTGCGTGTTGTACCCTCTTATAGTGGATGATGTTCTTGTGCTCCCTGGCCACGCGTGTGGCCCACTTGCGGGCCTCCTTGTTCAGGCTGTGCTCCTCCGTGGTGCCCGTCTCCGACTCCAGCTGCCGACTCTGGAGAGGAAAACAACACCCCAAACCCCCCCGTCACCATGGGAACTAAGCACAAGACACCCCACACACATCTACCCATCACCCACCCATCCCCAGGGTTCCAAACACTGATCCTAGACCAGTTTTTTTTTTTTTTTTTACATTTTTATCCCTGCTTGGGCTCCACGGCTAAAGCTACTCCCTTCTGCAAAGCCCCCTGTCCTCCCCTGGCTGATCTTAAGGGAGATTAATCCGCAGGCAGGCAGGCAGGCAGGGGCCACACGGATGAAGCCGCGGAGGGATTGCCTGCTGATGTAAACCGTGGTGGAGGGATGGAGAGATGGAGGGATGGAGGGAAAGAAGGGTGGAGGGAGAGGGGGGGTGTGTGGGTGATGACAGCGGTGGGAGACGGCGGGTCTGAGAGGGGGGGTGGGATCTGGAGCTGTGGGGCAGATAAGACGAGCCCAATGTAAAGCAGCTTTGGACCGGGGGGGCTTAAGGGTACAAATCAGCCACAACCTCCTCCTGACCTACTGTCTGTGTGTGTGTGTGTGTGTGTGTGTGTGTGTGTGTGTGTGTGTGTGTGTCTGTGTGTGTGTGTGTGTGTGTGTGTGTGTGTGTGTGTGTGTGTGTGTGTGTACAAATATATGTGCCTCTATTGAGTATGTAGATGAAGGCTGAATGCAAATACTGGATCACTAAGACTCTATGAAAACAGTATGTGTGTGCAGAAGTGCGCCTGCAGGAAGCATGTAGCATGTATGTCAGCATACTGTTGAGTGTGTATTATGTAAGAATCGCTCAGTGTGTATGTTCCAGTGTGTGTGTAGAATAGATCCAGTGTGTGTGTAGAATAGCTCAGTGTGTATGTTCCAGTGTGTGTGTAGAATAGCTCAGTATGTATGTTCCAGTGTGTATGTTCCAGTGTGTGTGTAGAATAGCTCAGTGTGTATGTTCCAGTGTGTGTGTAGAATAGCTCAGTGTGTGTGTTCCAGTGTGTGTGTAGAATAGCTCAGTGTGTATGTTCCAGTGTGTGTGTTCCAGTGTGTGTGTAGAATAGCTCAGTGTGTGTGTTCCAGTGTGTATGTTCCAGTGTGTGTGTAGAATAGCTCAGTGTGTGTGTTCCAGTGTGTATGTTCCAGTGTGTGTGTTCCAGTGTGTGTGTGTTCCAGTGTGTGTGTTCCAGTGTGTGTGTTCCAGTGTGTGTGTTCCAGTGTGTGTGTAGAATAGCTCAGTGTGTGTGTTCCAGTGTGTGTGTTCCAGTGTGTGCCTGACTCCTTGTCTCCAGACCTCTCTGCACTCAGGGGACCCCTCCTCGAGGCCCCCTCTATCTCTCTCTCTCTCTTTCTCTCTCTCCCTCAATTATTCTGCCCTCCCTCCCTTCATCCCTCCCTCTCTCATTCTCTCTCTCTGCCCTCCTTCCACCAGTCCATGGCCGGCCCTCAGGCAGGGTCTGCATGGTAAATGGGAGCCGGACTAATGAGGGCAGATGGCAGCCTCCTCGGTCTCCTCAGAGCATCCATACTGTAGAAGGAGGAAGGCCGAAGGACTGCGACCTCTCTTCTCGTGCCGAGTGTGCTACACACAACACACACACACACACACAGACACAGACACAGACACAGACACAGACACACACACACACACAGGGCTAAGAGACAGTTTCTTTCAGTCTAATGAGGTCAAGTGGTGTTTGCTAGTGTGAGTGTATGTGTGTGAATGCACTGGCACACTAACCTGGTGTACTTGTCTCTGTATTCTTCCACAGAACATATGCTGTTTGTTAGTCTGGATGGTGATTTTAGCTGTACTCTATGTGTGTGTATGTATGCTTCATATAAAACAAGCATGTGTGTGTGTGTGTGTGTGCGCATGTGAGTTTAATGTACTTCTCTCGGTCCTCTTCCAGAAAGCATGTATTGTTTGTTAGACTAGTGTTTGTGTGAGTGAGAGAGAGGATGAGTAACTGTGTGTGTGTGTGTGTGTGTTTGTCTCTTCCCTCTTTCACAGAGATGTGTGTGTGATTGTTTCTTTGTGTTCGGCTGCGAACAAGAGCATTGTTCACTGCACTCCCGGTGTCGACTTATCGATTCTTCCCCTCCTAATCATGTTAGAGGCGGCAAGCGTACCAACCAGCTACTGCAAGCCCTACTAGCAGCTACACACACACACACACTCACTCTCTCACACACACACACACACACACTCACACACTCACCCACACTCTCTCTCTCACACACACACACACTCACACACTCACCCACACTCTCTCTCTCTCACACACACACACACACACACACACACACACACACACACACACAGCAGGGGAGCACAGACTACTGGCAAAGATCTGATGAGACAATGGGAACAGACTCTAGCAGCCAGAGACAGAAGAGAGAAGAAAAAGAGGGCACGAGAGACAGAGAAGAGAAAGAGAAAGAGAGACAGAACATGGCAAAGAGAAAAGGGCAAGTGGGCAAAGACGGAGGTGAGCGAGGGAAGAAAGCAAGAGAGAGAGAGAGAGAGAGAGAGAGAGAAATCATTTTGAGTCTGGCCAAAGAACAAGCCTTCATCAGTATGGCTGCCTGTACGTGCCGTGGCTCTGTAACACACTGAGATGGGGGGGTGGCGCAGGGGAAGGAGATGAGAAACACATGACTGCCCTCCCTTTCTTCTTCCTCTGTTTTTGTCTTTCGTTTTCCCTTCTCTCTCTCGCTCTCCCTCTCTCCCCTCCATCTTGGTCCAGACCTAAATCACAACCATGTGGCTCCACTAACCTTGCCTGCAAACAACAGAGGGGAGGTGCATCATGGGAGTGAGCATGGGTGACGAGGCGTGCGCGTGCTGTCGGGGGGGGCGGGTAGGGGGGGCGGTCTGGGCCAGTCGATTCCTCTGTGACTGTCCAGTTCGGTATGAAGCGCGTGACAGCAGGGCTGGACCATATGGGATGTGCAGGCCGCACAAGACAGTCTAATGAAACCGTTTTTCTGCAGACAGTTACAGTTCAATAACTACGAGCTACACCACATTTCAACTCTCTCTCTGTGGTCAGGACGTCCACTTTCATCCACTTTCTTCCATGTTCATGTTCCAAAACGTCCCCTCAGGTCCATGTGCCCTCATGTAAACTCCCTTCCTAGAGTTCCAGTAGCTCCACAGCTCAGTTGAATCCTGTTTTGCGTTGTGTATGTGTGTGTGTGTGTGTGTGTGTGTGTGTGCGTATATGCGTGTGTGTGTGTGTGTGCGTGTGTATGTGTATGTGTGTGTGTGTGTGTGTGTGTGTGTGTGTGTGTGTGTGTGTGTGTGTGCACGCGCATGGCTGATTTTTTCAAGGTGTTCAAAAGGCATGCAAAACAAGAGCTGGACTGATGAGAACAAAATGAGTGGAAAAACTGCATCTCACTCACACACACAGGAGGCGTTGAGCTGGAGGTTGCATCCTTCCCATCATGCACTGCACGAACACTAGCATGCAGTGGGTGACAGGCCTGGTGACAGCTTTTGCTTTCATGCCACACGACACAAACTTGAAGTTATCAGAGCACGATGATGGGTGGAGACAACAGGAGGCACATTCTTCATTTCACCAAGGACATGACTGACAGACTAAATCTCCTGTGCGTGTGTGTGTGTGTGTGTGTGTGTTGGGGACGCTCTACCTGGGCCAGGGTCATTCTCATGGCACTGACCGGCGACGGTTCAATGTCCACCAACTGCTCAATGGAGTTTAGGGTCTGAGTTGGGGCCGGGAGAGACGCGGCGGTCAGGAGAGGAGAGGAGAGGGGACAGAGGACAGGACACCAGTTCAGTTAGGACACAGAGAGGGACACTAGAGAGAGTTAGTGTGGACAGAGCACAGAGAGCGAGAGAGGGAGTCTCATTAGCACTGAGGCTACAACAAACAAGCTGGAACAGAGACTGCTGACCAGAGAGAGAGAGAGAAGGTTAAAGATAGAGAGGAAGAGAGAGAGAGAGAGGGAGAGAGAGAGACAGAGATGCCAATAGACAATCAGCACTAAAAAGCAGACAGTAAATGTTAAAAGAGTGAAAGATTGAACAACAGAACAAGGAGAGAGACAAGACAGCTCACAAATAAAGGCAAGGAGAGAGGGATGAAAGCTTCTGCTAGAGGGAAAAAAAGGCATTTTGTTAGGAGGAACACACAGTAACTACAGCACATCCAGAAATGGAGGTTAAATATGGTGATCTGATCGAGTCAGTGAGGATAAGCAGCAGACAGGAGCTAGGAACAGGCACACACTAGCAAACTCAACCTGCAGCAGTGTTGCTGAGGAGCCCGAGTCATAATTAGCAGCAGAGTGTTAATCACAAGCAGAAATAGGAAGGGACCCCTGTCGGGTGCGGCTCGAGGTGTGTGAGAGGGTGTTAATTGTGTGTACGGCTGAGTGTGTGCATGTATATGTGTGTGTTTGTGTGTACGTGTGCGAGAAAGACACTGACAGTGAGAAACTGAGAGATAGAAAGCGAGAGAGAGAGAGAAACAGGGACGGATAGATACACAGGCAGACAGATAGAGTTGTGGGACTGAATACTGTATCACGGCAGGAAGAAGCCTTCAGATGGCCCGGGGAGGGGAAGGGATTACTGCGGATCCTTGCATGGCTGACACTCCAATATGCACCATCACAAGGGTGTTCTCTGAACACCAGCCCGGGAGAGACACGGGGAAACACAGCAGCCACAGACACTGCAGTGAGCCCTGAGCCCACACACACACACACACACCATATTTTAACTGTCAGCACATGTTCATTTATGGATTATCTAATTTATTTAACTAATTAGCTACTAACTAATTTAATGAACATATGGGTCTAGACGACCCATCACCATCAGCTCAGAGCCAGTGAGATGAGTGAGACTCTGTTAGTAAGTGTCTCTATCTCGCTCTCTCTCTCTCTCACTCACACACACACACACACACACACACACACACACACACACACTTCACAAAGAAATGATGTGTGGCTTCTCCTCTGTGGATGTCTTTTCACGTGTGACAGACGGCTTTCTGATGATGAGGCCGCCCAATCGGCCGCGGGAGACTCTGGAGTCCCATTCCTTTTGTGCGTCGAAGCGCTTGGGGTGGTCAGGGGATGGAGCAGCGGCCCTTTGGCTCGCCAAACCGCAGGGGAGGAATGAGTAGCCATTAGCTGCAGGGGGGACGGAGGTGCTGGATTGGGCATCGGTAGAACATGGAACTGGGCCTGACAGTGTGTGTGTGTGTATGTGTGTGTGAGAAGAGAGAGAGGAAGTGAGATGGTGTGTAAGTGTATGGTTGCTCACCGCGTCGCTGTCGCTGGGCTGGAACTGGAAGTCTTGTGCTTTGTGAAAGACCGGGCTCTCCTGCATGAACAGCTGCTGATTGAAGTCCTGCATCACCTGCACACACACACACACAGAAAATATGACATATGTACTTAATAATGAATGATTTAATCTACTGCAGACACAGACACACATAAATGCTCAAGAACACTGTCTCACTCAGACACACAGCGTGACACAGACACACACAAACAAGCACGAGCACAAAAGCACACTCCAAAACACACACAGCGTGACACATGATGAATGAACTGGAGAGTGGAGGACTCTCTGGCTGCAGGTTTGTTTAGAGTCCTGAGCATTGTGTGTGTGTGTGTGTGTTCAAACTTCAAACACACACTCACACACAGTCCAAGGTCACTGCAGTCCCTCCTGAGATAGGTGAAGGGGTCTGGTGGCACTAATCCAGAGAACACCACAGTCGCAAACACACACAAACACACACACACACACACACAAACACAAACACACACAGAGAGAGCTCCAGGCAGTCCAAAACCCTTGCCATCTGAGAGCAGTTCTGCACCTCTGCATCTGTGTTTTGTACTACACGTGTTTACTTGTGCACACACAAACATCCCCCACACACAGTCAGACACCCCAAATGAAGAGTACAGAAAGTGATTACGTGCTTGTCTGTGTTTGGGTGCGTGCATCTGCATGTGTGCTACAAATTATGTGTCTGTGTGTGTGTGTGTGTGTGTGTGTGTGTGTGTGTGTGTGTGTGTGTGTGTGTGTGTGTGTGTGTGTGTTGGAACAAGTGTGGGTGGCAAATGTGTGATTTCTTCACTGGGGATTGGCTAATGAACAGCTGGAAAGAGACTTTTATTTTTCTGGGAAGTAAGAGTGAATCTACAATGACGGAAAACAGAGAGAGAGAGAGGCGCTCTGTGAGTGTGTGTGTGTGTGTGCGCATATGTGCGAGTGCTTGTGTGCATATGTGCATGTGCATGTGTGTGAGTGTGTGTGTGTGTGTGCATATCCATGTGTGTGTGTGCATGTGTGTGTGGGGAGGGGGGCTCTGACTCACACGGCTGGACTTCTCCAGGAGGAACTGGAAGGTGCTGTGGACGGCCTGGAAGGCCTCCAGTTCCGTTCGGCAGAAGGAGATCAAATAATCCTTCACATGGTCATACACATTCCCATCCAGAGCCTAGGAGAGAAGGGACAGAGAGAGAGAGAGAGAGAGAGAGAGAGAGAGAGAGAGAGAGAGAGAGAGAGAGAGAGATCAGTTTTTCAGTCCAATCCAGAGGAGGAGTCTGGAGAGGAGGGAAGGTCTGTGGTTTCCTCCCTCCAAACAAACCTGTGAGGAAAATGTTTCTTTTTGCCATTGCAATCTCCAGCCCAGACCTGAGCAAAGCGGAGAGGGGGGGTGCGAGTGTGTGTGTGTGTGTGTGTGTGCGTGCAAGTGTGTGTGTGTGTGTGTGTGTGTGTGAGATAGAGAGAGCGAGAGGTAAAGAGGTGATGTTTAGCTTTGCCTGTGTAATCTTTGGATGGGAGCGCAGTGCTCCAGCGGCAGCAGCAGTG
>NC_055971.1:7681689-7811818 GCF_018492685.1 Alosa sapidissima | reverse complement strand
CCAAACCGAGAGGAACCACAAACACATAACAACCCCCCCCCCCCCCCCATTCTCTCCTCTCTATACCTCCATACAGATGGAGTGTGGGGAGGGGGGTTAAGGGTGAGGGAAACACACACAAATACAACAACAACAAAGAGAAAACAATCTGAAAGCTTCAGTTGGCCCACTTCATCCTGAGGTCATTAGGCAGCCACTGTTCTCACCGGCGCACCCCACAGAGAGAGGAGGTGGAGTGTGTGTGTAAGTAAGTGTGTGTGTGTGGAGAGGGACAGATTAGCAGGCTGTTATCCGTGGAACTTTACCGCTGCATAAACATGGCACAGCTACGTCAGTGCCACCTGCCAGTCTTGCCTGTGTGCCACACATGGGCACAGAGTGGGCTACTAGGAGCCAGCGGGCAGGACTGGGCCCTGATGCACGGGAATCAGAGGGATCCAGAGAGACTGGCCACGGCTGGTTTTGGGTGACGAGATCCACACGCACACACACACACACACACACACGCTCAGAGGCTTCTCTAGGCTGATCCTGACAGATCCTTCTCTAATCACTGTTTCTATTTTAAACAGGAGATGAAAATGATGAACTCAGCCATTAAGTCATGGGTCAGCTATGTGTGTGTGTGTCTGTCTGTGTGGTGAATGAATGAGTGAGTCTGTATAGTGAGTACTCTGTGTCTGTGTCTATTCTGGTTTCCTCCCGCAGCACAGTATGGGCATTACCTACACAAACACACACACACACACACACACACACACACACACAGAGAGGAGGTAGAAGAATGAGGCCCTTCTGTAAGTTTTACATGTCTAAGGGGGTGTCAAGCCTGCTGACTTGGGTGGAGTATAAGAGAGGGAGGGAGAGAGGAAGAGTGTGTGTGTGTGTGTGTGTGTGTGTGTGTGTGTGCGTGCGCGGGAGAAAGAGAGGCCTTTCAGCAGGCTCTAAAAGCCCAGTGATCAGCTGAGCTTACGTCTTTTATTTACCTTCCTTCTCCTCCTCTTTCAGTACCGCTTAAAATAACCAACACACACCAGTCTCCACACAGACACACAGACACACACCTCTCCACTATGCAGTTTTCTGTCTTTGAGTGTGTATCTGTGTGCAACACACACACACACACACGCACCCAGGGGAGGGTGTTTACAAAGCACACATACCAAAAGCAGGGATGAAAAATAAGGAGAGAAGAGAAAGGAGAGTCTGTGAGGCCACATCTGCCTCAGTACTCTGCTATTCACATTCTCGCCCTTCACAGCTCTCTCTTTTCCCCGCTCACTCTCTCTGTCCCTCTTTCCCTCCCCACTTTCTTTCCCTCCCTCCCTCTCTCTCGGCCTCTCTCTCTCTCTGTACTTGAGATGCGGAGGCCCCAGGCCGGTAAGCTCCAAGATAGCCCTGGCTCGCACTGGACTGACAACGGGATAACGGTTCTTGTCTGTGTGTGTGTGTGTGTGTGTCTGTGTGTTTGTTGTGGGGCTATATTCAGACCTAGTCTTAGTCCTAGGTGTAATTGGCTCTAGTTGTTGTGTTTTGAGTCTAGTTGTTATGTGTGATGAGGGTTAAGTGAGAATGTCAAGTGATAAATTGGTGATATGAATTTAATTTTAGATTTTACGACCTGACTCAGGTGACAAAAGGAAGGAAGTGTGTCTATGTGTGTATCCATTTGTGCGTCAGTCTGCACGTAAGCTCTCCCATGTAGCGCAATAACCTTGGTCAACAGGCCTTACCAATGCACGTTTTTGGAACTTAAATCACCACAAAACGTGCACAGACGGACAAACACACTTGACCTGGGCAGAGAGCAGAAAGAAATTAGCAGGCTCCGTGTGTGTGCTTGTGTGTGTGTGAGAGAGAGTGGCAGTGTGTGTGTGAGAGTGAAAGAGAGCAAGCCAGGCTGATCTGACACTGACAAATGACAGAGTGCGCTAAAGCACACCCTAAAAAAAGAGCTGCCAATTACAGCTCTTGTCTTGCAAATCAAGTTTTACAGTAGAGGAGCCGCCGCTTTATCTCGCCAAAAATCAGAGCACGTCATCGTTAGCTTTGTTTGGCTAATTTGCCCGTAGTCAGCGCTGTTGTTTGGACTTCACCAAACGGCAAATGTACAAGCTGAGGGTGACCTTTACACCTGCACTCTTGGCAAAGGAGGCGGAGGAGAGAGAGAGGAGCAGGATGGTGGGAAAACTCAGCCCCAGACTGGCCCACACGGAGATGGAGGATGGTGGCATATGCGCTGGGTGGATGCCTGCCCCTCGTTCCCCCCGGCTCCAGTGCCCATTGGCTCCTTGAGGGTCCGTGGGGCCCCTGAGTATCCTGGTCAATTGCTCTCCTGTTTGTGTGAACCACCGCCAATGTGCACAGGTAATCACACCTCGTCTACTCAAAGTCCACCTGCCGCTTGACAGCCCATTATCATGGTGACAGACCTGTGGGTGTGTGTGTGTGGTTGTGTGTGTTTGTGTGTGTGTCCATGCTGTGTGGTCTTGGGGTAAAATGACACCAGTAGAAAAACCACCAGAACCCACCAGGCTTCTTCAGAGCAGAGACAGGAAAGAGACCATATGTGACAACGTAAACATAGTTTTGGGGGCTCAAGGAATATACTCCACGGAAAAGCCTCTAAAGCTTCTAGCACCTTCTGTGTTTATAAGTGCCACTTAAATCACACGGGGTGTGTGTAAAGGCCTTCTCCGTGTGTGGTACTCACTTCCCCTCTGACGGCCTGCGAGCGGACAGGGCAGGACGCGCGAGGAGCCAAGCGGAACCCAAACAGCATGTGCATAGTTTCTCACGCTCCTGCTCGCCGTGTCATTAGCTGCTCTCCTCCGCTCTGCTGACGGAAGGGCTCTGGCACAGGGACTGCTTTATCTCACGGCTCTCCATCAGACAAATCCAACAGGCATTCTGGGTCTGAGCGCTCACTCCAGCCCAACCGACAGATGGTGGGATAATAGGTGAGGCGGTTTAATGGTGGAATAATAGGTGAGGCGGTTTAATGGTGGAAACCATAGACATCTTCATTATTCACTATTAAAGCCCAAACACAAAACAATAGATGTTTGTGCTGACATATAGTGCTAAATCAATATATAGTGCTTTTATGTACAAATATATATAAGATGTAGCGTATAGTTTCATGTTAATGTCAGCCATCATGGTGTAGGACACAGTTGAAAATAAAACAGGTTTCATTTTCATCTATGCCATTTCATGCACAGTAATTTGGCTTTTACTCTTTGGCTCACACAAAGTGACCTTGAAAGAGCAGAAACCACAAGGTGTGGCTGCGAAGTGAGAAAACCTCAACGATCAGCTTCTGTGTCAAACAGGAAGTTCTGTCTGACACAGGGTATGAGGTCATGCGACAGTCTCGGACAGAGTCGTAAGCAGGTGGGGTCAGGCATCGCTCCTTATATGGGTCAAAAAACACAGACTTGCACCAAACAAAAGATTTGTGGCATTATTTACCAAGGGGAGATTAAAGGCGCTAATCTGTAGCTGGGGGTTATGAAGGCTAGGGGTGACCATAGACAGAGGATTGATCATAATCAAGCTAAACACCAGTTGAGTAAACATTAATGAAATAGGTCGATCACTCCTGATAATGACGACTTAAAACAAGCAACCATGAAAAAAACAATGGCTTTGGTAATGGTGACCAACTCGATTGTTCTAGTGTGTGACCTTGAACATCCTCTTAAGGAGATGGTGTATGGGGGCCAAGAGACCTGTGCCCCCCCCACCTCTCCCCCCCAGGCACAAGAGGCGAACAGTCCAGACTGGTGTCTGGGACACAGGGTGTGGGACAGGGGCAGGTCTTACGGAAACACCAGTAATACACTGAACCAACGGTCCTGAAACACACACATTCAGCACATACTTCCTGTTTTTGTTGGGTTACTGGGGTGTTGAAAGGTAGGTTTGCCCGCCAGGATATCCTGCACAGACCAGGCAACTCAGAGAAGAGAAGAAAGGAGAGTGAGAGCAAGAGGGAGAAGGTGAGGAGAGAGAGAGAGAGGGGCACAAAGCCAACGCATGTGCAGGTTTACTATCCTGATGTGGAGGACATAAAGGGCAAACTGAGACTGTTAAGGGGAAGTTTTGATGGCGAAGTGACATCACAACAATAGCAGTGTGTGATGCACCATTATGGTTGAATGAATGGGCAATCTGCATAAAATGTAAAAGAAAAGAGGAAATTCTGCATTCAGTTCTGACAATATTGGAGGCTATTCCACAATCTGAAAGGACATCTCCACTTAAACCATGCTGGTTGACGCAGGCTTTTGTCCTTTCTTTGAAAAGAAAAATGATAAAATGATGAAGCCATAAAAAGGGGGAGACCGCGCCAGACATTTAAGTATCAATCTCCTACTCCACTGCTCCCTCTCGAGCTACTTAACAAGCCGCTTGCTTCAACCACTTCCTCTCTGGTGCCCCTCACCTTCCCTTCTTTTCGCCTTTACATCACTCTCTTTCTTTCCCATCTTCCCCATCCCCTTCCTTCTCCTTTCATCCGGTTTTACCTATTGCAGTCGTCACTTTAAATCTGTCACTCAATCCGTCTTTCACACAGCTCGGCCTGCCATGTTGACAGTCAGCAGGATATCCAAACACATAACCAGTAATAACATTAGAGTTAGATGGGGGTGTGCTGTTTGTGAGGCTTAAATGCATATTGACTTTAACCCCCCAGCCATTATGCTGAGTCAGCAAGAGAAGGAAAGACAAAGAGAGAGAGAGAGAGAGAGAGAGAGAGAGAGAGAGAGAGAGAGAGAGAGAGAGAGAGAGAGGGAGAGGGAGAGGGAGAGGGAGAGGGGGAGAGAGAGAGAGAGAGAGAGAGAGAGAGAGAGAGAGAGAGAGAGAGAGAGAGAGAGAGAGAGAGAGAGAGAGAGAGAGAGAAAGATAGAAAGAAAGACAGAGCAGGGAGGTTGGGTGCCAGCTCAGCATTTAGCTGGGAAGATTAAAACAACAGGATCTCAGCCTTTCCTGTGGCCGGGCTGACGGGAGGAAGCTCTGCACCACGGCGACTGTGCGTGGAGCATGTGCACAACACGCCGCGGTGGAAACCCAGAGAGAGAGACGGCGCAAAGCAACAAGCAAAGAATGGGCAACCGACAGAGACAAATGAACAGGTAGTGTGTGTGAGTGTGTGGAGTGGAGATAAGGGAGATGAATGAGGGAAGAGACTAAGTGAGCTAGGAGACCAGCGGGAGAGAGCGAGCGTGGAGCAGAGCAGAGGGAGGCCGGGAGGAGGAGGAGGAGAAGGAAGGGCACTGGGGTCGGCCGAGTGAGTGTTTGCAGAGGCAGCGTTCCGTGGCGTTGGAGGTCCACGTCGCTCTGGACCGGCCCGGCCCGGACTGGCCCTCCTGTTCACACACACACACACGCCACACAGTCTCCCCTTTGTGCTTTGTGCCCTGCTCCCCACTGCGGGTCAGCTTCCAGAACCGGCCCTGCCCTTCTCACATGGGCACAATGGGGGCATTGAGCTGGCAAAGCCATTGATGAAGTTTCCAGAAGCTTCCCCGGGCCTGGCATATCTGCCCTTCTGGTCCCAAACCAATCCTGCCACCATGTCCAGTAACCCCCCCCCCTGCGCCCCCACGCTCCCAACACCTCCACCTCACCAACCAGCAGGGGAGGACAGAGATCCCGGACTACCCAGCTCTGGGGCCTCAGTCTGGGGCACTGAGACGAGGTGAGTCTGGCCTCTGGCCCTCTGGGTGGACGTCATTCAAGAGGAGGACCTCTGGCTCCCCAGTTGGCATGGAGCTGAAGGTCCTCAATGGCTCTCAGCAAAGCAAAGCCAGGACCACAGAGAACCCTGGCATCTGGAGAGGGCGGCCATAAAACATAAGAGGCGCTGAATGCCAGCACACGTCTACCTTAGCGCAGCGCCAGCAAACTCTGGCGTCCTCTACCACACAACTAGAATGGAGGTGGTGGGGCGGCGTGCTGGGCTCAACTCACGGTCTGATTTCATTGAGTTTTGTGTTTGTGTGTGTGTGTGTGTGGCGTGAAGATCTAACTGCCTTCACACACATTCTGGTAGTCATTAAGCCCCATGCAAATCTGGTTGAGCTTGATTTGCCCCAGGATCGATGCCAAACTGGCACTTTTCCCTCAAGTAAAAGAAAGAAAAAGAAAAAAAGAGAAAAGAAATAAAAGAGCGAAAGAAAGAAAGACAAATGGAGAGCGAGAAAAGGGACCCATGCAAGCGAAGGGCCAGACGAGCTAGTGTCTGGAGCCTGTTAGTGCGAGACCCTCTAATTGACTGTGCTTGTTTATTGGCCTCAGGGCTTCTTCCAGTTCAACAGTCCAACTCCAACGCTAACGCTAACGGCTACATCACGAGACAAGCTGCGCCGCTAACGGACTGCTCGGCCGAACCCGAGCGGCAGCCCTGGAGCATAAGGTGACCATGTGTGCTCTTTGGTGAGGTTGGTTAAAACAACTGTTTCACTTTCTGAGCGGGATCGGGTTCCACAACAATCCCCTGATCCGGTTTGGGTCGAGTTATCGCTTCACAATGAGGCCAGGCCTTCTTGTCATGCATAATCTATGGCTCCAGTAAGGAGTTTGGGGGGGTGGGGGGGGGGGTATGGTGGAGGAAGAGGGTCACCTCAGAGCCCCAGGCTCTCTGCTCACCATATGTTTCCTGCTCGCTCTCGTGTTTCTGAGGAGAGGGGGATGAAGTCAGGGAAGAGAGTGGGCCGGAGAGACTGGGAGTCCTGATGCAGCTCAGCAAAGGAGACGCAGAGCTCTATAAAAAACAAGCCAGGCTGTCGGCCATACGTGCCATGGCGTATGCACGGGTGCATGCTTGTGCGAACTGAAAGTCAGAGTCCATAAATAATGATCTTCCTCAAGGGGGAATGGAGGGGTGTACAAGTGTGCTGCTTTCCACTCAGGATTGACAAGGAAGGATTTGAATGTATCTTAGCTGAGAGGAGGCGAGTTTTTGCAGGGTTTATAGACGTGTTTCATTCCTGTGGGGATTTCAGCTAGAGTAGAAACTCTCCGGCCGGGCCGCCGATTCCTGGTGTGGTGGTGGTGTGAGGGGTGGGACTGGATTTCTTGCTGGGCCGGTCCCTCTCTGACAGAGGAGTCTGAAGTCTGGAGTGGCCGAGCTGATCAGGCCATTGTTCCCCTCTCGACCTTTCACCTTTGCCTTGCTGACAAACAAACACCCCCCCCCCCCCACCCTAAACCCTACCAAGACGGTGTCAATGCTGGTTAGGACCACAGAGTGCAATCTGCAATCTGAAAACTGCTGCCCTGATTAAAAAAACAATGCAACTGATCTCAGTTGGTATTCTGTCTAATGGAATGGAACAGAAATGTCTAAGTGACCCCAAACTTTTGAACGGCAGTGTACATCTGCTCCCAAGCACCCACACTCGCTGGGCCAGACAGCTTCAGGCTTGGCTACGCTTCTGTGCTTTATGCCTGGAGCCAAAAATCCTACACATTTTAAAGAGGATACAGAGGAGGAGCCACACACACACACACACACACACACACACACACACACACACACACACACACACACACACACACACACACACACACACACAGCCCTAGCTGCCAATGGCATCTGGCTGATGGGTGCTGGCACGTGGTCAGTGTTTTAATGGAGATGGGTTGGGGGTCTAATAACTGTATTAAAGCCTGTGAAGTGTGTGAAGAGAGGACACAGGGGGCACATGAGCCAATCTATAATACTGGCCATGCTATTTCCTGCCAGCCTGATTAATGCAGTAGGAGGGAGGGGCTATTTATCATGGTGTACAAACACAAACACACACACAGGGTTACCATTTTGTGTTGAATCAATGGGTTTTCACACCAGATGATTTTTTTTATGCCGTAGGGAAATGTTATGATGTACAGAGAACATGCAGAGGTCAACATGAGCGGGAGAGGCCGATCGATAGAGACAGGACGCCAGGCTGGAACAGAGTGGGATGGAAAGTCTCTTGCACCCAACACTAATCATACACATCATTTTGACCCGCCCAAACATACAAACACAGACCGACCGACACACACACACACACACACACACACACACACACTTTATGTCTCTCATTATGGCCTCACTAGGGTAAGCACTTTCCGTCCTGTCTGTTCCCAAAGCCAGTTTTTTCACATCTGACCATTACCATGGAGACAGCACCTGGTGCCTACTACACACCATCTTGTGCTCGTGGCAAAGAGGAACGTAAAGGAGGAGAGGAAATGAGGGAGCGAGTGAGAGAGAAAGAGGGAAAGGGAGAGGGAGAGCGAGTGAGAGAGCAAGAGAGGGAAAGGGAGAGGGAGAGCGAGTGAGAGAGAAAGAGAGGGAAAGCAAAGCACTCCTAATTCTCACAGGTGCACTTGGCACATGCAGAATAGACAGTCATTTAGCAAACAGTCAGCAGCCCAACGACCACCATACAGCACACCGTCTGTGTGTAGGACCCATGAGCCATTCTCAACGCAGGCCCCTTGAGTGAGCACAGGGTGGTCAGTGTGTATGCTTACACCTGCGCTTGCATCATTAACATGAGTGAGTCTGTCTCTGTGTGTGTGTGTGTGTGTGTGTGTGTGTGTGTGTGTGTGTGTGTACGTGATCTGGATTCAGATGTGTTTGACAGCTTTTTAAAGAGCCAATAATGAGCAGCCACCCAGACATGCAGTCACAGAGCCAGCAGCCACAGCAGCACTAACAGCAGAGGCAGAGGAGACTGGAGGCCAGACAGTCAGGAAGCACATCTCACCCTCTCTCTCACTCCTGTTCTCCTCTGCAGACTGCCCTCATCCTCTCCTCCCCTCCTCTCCTCATCTCTCCAACTCACCCTCTCTCTCACTCCTGTTCTCCTCTGCAGACTGCCCTCATCCTCTCCTCTCCTCTCATCTCTCCAACTCACCCTCTCTCTCACCCCTGTTCTCCTCCCAAGACTGCCCCCCTCCTCCCCCTCATCTCTGGCTCCCTGTGTTCATCCCTCCCCTAGCTGGCTGCAGCTCCTGCCCACCCAGCGAGACAATGTTGAGCTCTCTTTTCACACACTATCTCCACTGCAACCACATAAATATCTCCCAATGTGACTAAGCCTTTACAGAAAACACACAAGGATACCCTTCCATTTTCTTCCCATCAGTTGTGGTTCTAGTTATGCCACAACTTCCAATGTGTTATCCAGTCACTCTCCCACCCCCATCTAAAACACATTTCGAAAAGAACAAAAACACACGCAAACGGTCTGGCGTGACTTCTTCTCTATTTTTATGGCTTCTTAAGCTACTTCGTTCTTTCACCTATTTCACTCTGCCGCCTCCTCTCTCTTCTCACGCCATCTGTATTGCTTGGCTGTCTTGTGCTTTACCTTTCTCACTCCTCCTCTTCTTCGTCTACATCCCCACCCTCTGTCTGGCAACACTAGCTATTTATGATTGATGATGATGATCAAGGAGATGATGATGTTGATAATGACGATCGAGAAGATGATGGGGTTCAGGCTCAGCTAAAGCCATCTAAACATTCTCAGACCACGCCCTTCAACCCCTGGGAATGACATCATCTCCCTGCGCCGGCCTGTCTGTGGCCTCTCCCTCAGGGCGCGTCTCTGGGGGGCTTTGGCGTTGGTGGGGTGTCTTCCTGTCCTGTCTGATCAGTGACAGCTGATTGGGCATGGCTATGGCTACGGCTTCAGGCACCTCCGAGTGGAAGGAAGGCTATTGGCGGCCTTCCTCTTCATCAGAGTCTGACCGAGTCGGCCCTGCTGCTGGGTCATCTGCACCAGTGATCACTGCTGTCCTGCTCAGTCAGGTGCCAGCACAGCCAAATGAGAATAGCAGATACAACATGAACATTACAAAAACATGAAAACATGGGCATGAACCATGAAAGTGCTTCTGACTGTGGATTACTGAGGCTTGAAAAGTCTCAAAAAGACAGGCGCTCCATGGCATCGCCAACACAATGAGCCACATGTACACACAGTCACCAGAAACCAAAGCCTTCTTAGGATGCATTTCCCCTTGTACTTTTCGATCAATTCAAATGTCCCCGTCAGCCTGTGCTGAGGGTGCACTGGTAAACATCAGGAGCTCTGCCAAGGTGACTGCCTCTGTCTCCTGTTCTCAGTGGTGCACTGGTGCTGCTCCAGTCCCAGAGTATAAGCTTAATCATGCTGCAGTACACAGCAGCTCAGTGTACTAGGAGAGAACACAGGCCTATATGTTTAAACTGTGGGCCCTATAAAAGCACACAGTTTAAACATAGAAATATCCACCTAAAGATGTAGGATGCCTGGGTGGGACTGGTGAATGGAGAGCCCAGGCATTGGGGACGGCTGAATGTTCTGCCAGAAGCCTGGTGCTTCCCTGAACAGGAAGCCTGTACATGATGTCGGAACCCCCCCCCCCCCCCCCCCCCGAGGGATTTCGAACAATTTTCGAGCAATTAGATCTGGTGGATTTAGCGTACTGCAGATTATGCCATATTAGGCAATATGTGTGTGTGTGTGTGTGTGTGTGTGTGTGTGTGTGTGTGTGTGTGTGTGTGTGTGTGTGTGTGTGTGTGTGCGACTGCGTGTGTGGGTGGGTGCATGCATGTCATTAGTACAGAGACATCCCAATGAGAAAACACAGCACAAAAACACACAGCACACAGCCAGACCTACAGGATTACATGCCACACAGGCGACATACATGCCCTGATTAGGCATCACAGGTCGGCTCAATTGTCCACTTGTCCCCAGAAGGTCCCAGATAAAGAGGGGAGAGAGTCGGGCAGACAGATGTCATACAAGCATAATCACAGCTTGTACAACTGCAGACTTCAGAGTGCACCTCAACAGTGAGCCCTGTGATAGACAGACTCTCTCTCTCTCGTGTGGAGCATGGGAATGCGATCTGTGCTGGGATGGATGTGCCCTGTGGCTTACCGCTCTGCGTGGCATACATGATTTAGTCCTCTGTCTGCCATCGCCCGCAGGTCACAGGCTTCCATACACTCCACACGGAGTGCATGAGCGACTGACCCACACAAAGGCTATGAAATGGATATGATGGCAGACGCACTTACACACACACACACACACACACACACACACACACAAACACGCAAGTGACGAACCCTGACAAATAATGTGAAATGCACCCGGCCAATATAATCGTGCCCGGGCTACACTTCTGCATTACACATGGGTGAGTGGCCCTTATGGGAAGCGACCGTGTGTGAGCCTGTTTGTGTGTGTATTTGTCCACACATGCACACACACACAGACTACACCCCAAACAGTGACTAAGATATTGCTACATTTCACTGCCACATACAGTATCCCTGCCTCTCTGCATGCCAGTGTATGAATGTGCATGTGTGTGTGTGTGTATGTATGTATGTGTGTGTGTGTATGTATGTGTATGTATGTGTGTGTGTGTGTATATGTGTGTGTATGCTTCCCATGTGTGAGAACTGGAGCGGGTCGTCACAAAGGCCCACTTGATTTGTTCTGGACAGGTGGCGGGGCCGGGGTAACGCAGCTCAGGGTTTGCCTCGCGCCTGCCTGCCTGCAGCCCGCCCACAATGGCAGCAAAGACGATTATGCAAATGACAGAGCCCGCTCCCTGAAAACTTTCCCAGGAGGGGGGTGCGCTCGGCAGGGGGTGTGGGGAGCACGCGAGAGAGAGAGAGAGGGAGTGTGTGAGACTGTGAGCCTGTTTGTGCATGTGTGTGCATGTGTGTGTGTGTGTGTGCGCGCGTGTGTGTGTGTGTGAGATATGTGAGGGAGGGAGGGAGAGAGTGGGGGAACAGATATTAAGGAAGAAGACGGGAGTTGGAGGCAGCAGGAGCCACACTGCAGCCTTCCCTGCAAGAGAGGGGCTTTACTGCAGGGGGGGCTCGGAGCCTCCTGTGGAACTGCTGCCAGTGACCTTCAGTACAGAGCCAGTGCTGTGCTGGTCTCAGCAGTTATGGCTCCAGGGCATCAGGCCCACTCACACATGCTGGCCACTGACCACTATTACCTGGTGTCAAGAACATTTGAAAAAGATTCAGAAGTAAAAGTCAGGAGTAATCAAAGTGTCTCTCTCTCTTAGAGAGCAGTGAGTCACATTCAGTGCCTGAAGAACATGGGACATTTACCATGGGAACATGAAAAGGCACCGAGAGCAATGTGTGGTTTGACAGGACATGAAGAACATGCTGGTTGGTGCAGAACACCAGCGGGTTCCAGAGCAGCTGAGCTGGCTCTAAGCAGCCCTAGAGGGAGACACACTGTGGTGGGTTACCCGTCTGCTGGGAGAGGGAGACTTCTCTTCTCTCGCAGTCTGTGATTATAGCAGATACAAAACAGAAGGAGCACATCAGGGAGTCTGTGTGTGTGTGTGTGTGTGTGATCAGTGACACACTGTCTTCTCGAAAGTGGATTGGCTAAAAATATTTTTACTAACATGGCGGCAGATAAAAATGGTGTATGGTTTCCTTAGCGTCGTAGATGTAGGAATGTGATTTAATAAAGCCCGTCATCCTCCCTTCTCACGTCCCACACACAAACACACTCCCTAACACATAAGCTCTAGAATGTGCTGACAACATTCATGTCCAATCCCAGACAGACATGTGTGCACACATACTAAAAGCTACCAGTATACTCGTCTCATCTACACAACTCTAGTGAGCTAACAACACCAATATACACACACACACACACACACACACACACACACACACACACACACACACACACACACACACACACACACACACACACACACACACACACACACACACACACACACACACACACAACTCTAATGTTTAATCCCATGTTTGTGCTACCCCCACACGTAAACAGATCATAATTAAATCCATGTCCACCCTAAAGCCAGATCAGGGTGTTTTCTCCCTGTTTTTGCCTTATGAGTGTCTAAGTACGTGTACGTGTGTGTGCGTGTGTGTGTGTGTGTCTGTAACTGTGTAAACAGGCTGATCTCAACCGAGCAGATACCCTTCCTAAGACTCTATGGGTGCTAGCTGACAGCTGATTCAGGATCAGCTCGGCGTCTCCCATCACACAGCTAGTGGCAGGAAGCTCCTCTTCCACACAGACAGACAGGAAGTCAGCCTCACAGGGCAGACGCCGGGGGCCAGGTCACCACACCCACACATGCGTAACAGAGAAAGACACACACAGGGTCAGTCAGGACAGGCGGACACACAGCAGCACTCTCCTCAGCTCACCCCAAACCAACCTGCCCCTGAGGCAGCTGTGAGCTCACACAAAGACACACACATTCTCTTGTGCATTCTCTTTCTCTCACACACACACACACACACACGGTGGCCGCCTGCCAAAGCTTCTTACAATTACCAGCCCCTCGCCTGTAGATAACAATCTACATAAAAAAAACAGCATAGAAGTCATGTATAGAGGAGAATGAAGTCATCTCATTACATTGGCAGCATCTTTCATCCTGACGTAATCCGAGAGTGAAGGAGAGAGAAAGAGTGTGAGAGAGAGGGAGAGTGGAATATTAGAGGATGCCTTAATTATGGAGCTGCTTAAAAGTGGGGTTTCAGAGGCGGTCACTTGCTAATGTCTTTGAGTAGGTGTGTATATGTGTGTGTGTGTGTGTGTGTGTGTGTGTGTGTGTCTGTCAGGCGGATGTGTTTTAATTTAAAGCTATCTCTGCCTGAGGGAATGTGAATCTGCATTAGTCGTGCTGCAAATTGCCCTCTGTGCATTTGTGTGTGTGTGTGTGTGTGTGTGTGTGTGTGTACAGGTTTATGTCCCTCTGTCCCTGAAGATTCTCTTCCGCCATTACTCCGATCTATTCTCCACCCCTACTACATCTCTGTCCCCTGAAGCCAAAGCAGCCGATGTATGGGAGCGCTATTGTGGACTGGCAAAAAACACAAACGGGAGGGAAGGAATGAGATACAGAGAGAAACAGAGCGATAGAGGCAGAGGGAGAGGGAGAGAGAGAGAGATCAATAGAGAGATGAAGACAGAGGAAGAAAAGAGAGAGGGAGAGAGAGAGAAAGAGCGAAAGAGAGAGAAAGAAAGAACAATGCGCAGGCAGCCGTGCACACATCTCCCGAGGAGAGAGATGTCCTTCCTCCACCTTCCTCCTCCTCCTCCTCCCCTTGCAGCACTCCGTGGTTAAGCGTGAGCAGCTTCGGAGCGCCGGCTACCATCCCTCCTTCTCTCTCTATCCCTCCATCAGCCGATTGGCCGTGCGTGAGCAGTTCGCCCCTCACTCGTGGCCAGCCTTGGGGCAGCACGGCGAGACCGATGCGCAGGCTCTCACGCTAGTTCACACCTTTCTCCATTAAGTGGAAATCCATCACCTTAAAACAAGAGGAGGAGGAGTGGACAGGAGGAGCACGAGGAGGAGGGGAGGGTGGAGGAATGTTGCTAGGCAACCGGTTGTATAGCAGATGACTGGAGGGAGGTGGACTTTTGTGCAAATGCTGCCGTCATATAAAAATGGGGTGTGATTCTCTTTCTCTCTGCCAGGTTCTCTCTCTCTCTCTCTCCCTTCCTCCTTCTCACTGTTTCACACACACACACACACACACACACACACACACACACACACACACACACACACACGGTGTGCTGAAGCACTTACAGTATTCATACAGGACAGATCACATGACTTTATTCCAGCAAAGCTCTGCAGCCTGCAGGTGCTTCTGGGAGCCCAGCGGCATCATGGGAGTGATGGATGTCTTACTGAAGCTTTGGTGGAACACTCTGATGTCTGTCCACCGACCCCCCCCCCCCCCCCCCCCCCCCCAACACTTACATTTCTTCAGTCCTCTCAAGTGGACGACCCCTCTCAACCCCCCCGAAAACCCGCGTACAAGCGTTTCTCTGTTTGCCGGAGCCGCCGCCATAAAACAATGTTTATTTGTGTGGACAGCTGCACAGCGCAGTGAGAGAGAGAGAGAGAGAGAGAGAGAGAGAGAGAGAGAGAGAGAGAGAGAGAGAGAGAGAGAGAGAGAGAGAGAGAGAGAGAGAGGAGAAGGAGAGACAGAGAGAGAAAAAAAGGGAGAGGGAGAAAGGGAGAGGGAGAAAGGGAGAGGGAGAATAGGAGAGGGAGAGAAAAAGAGGCTGCTGTGCCAAAAGCGGTGATAAAAGAGATGCGAGATGCCAGAAAAAAGGCCCCCAAACCCCTGAGATATCCACCACAAGAGAGAGAAAGAGAGAGAGAGAAAGGAAGTGGTCTTTGGAGTGATGGAGGGGACTCAGCTGAGTCGAACTACAAGGGACAATCAGCTGGGCTCCCACGGTTGGTGCAGTGTGTGTGAAACACAAACAGCAGCATCTGCGAGAAAAAAAAAAAAAAAAAAACAGCTCCGATTTCCTCTGCCGATCTTATCCCGTCTTCAAACAGCGTGGGCGTGACCAACCGAAAACCACTTCCTGACAGATTCTAGAAGATTCTACCACACTTTCCAACGCCAAATCCCCCCCACCTGCATCTCCACACAGCTGTGCGGTTCCAGTCGCACATCAGCACTAAACAGATCGTGCCATCATCACTACTCTGGGCTATAACAGCAGGGCAAATACAAACCTGCTGGTTGCTCCCAGCCGTCAAACAGCCGGCTGTATCACACCGAGTGTGTCGAGGAACTCTGTCTGCATTTTATTGATGCATCATTTATAAGACACAGGGATTCCCTGGCACACTTTTAGTACATTCTTCCCCAGGGCACCGACGCACACACTCACACACACACATATTTCACATCATATCAAACGGATATGCTGTTTTTACCTAATCTCTTCTCTGATCTCGGTTAGGCCTCCTCGGTTTCTCTACTGAAGCCTGAATGAAATTATTTAATTTGAGTGAATTGAATTGTGTTTGGAGGGCACCATTAACAAAGAGTTACGACTCATGGTGCCGTGCGTAGACCACGGGATCAGCTGCCAAACAACATGCCAAAGACAAAAACACAAACACAGCTCCTAAAATAAAGCAGTGACTATTCTGGGCAGCAACACCATCTTCACAGAGACCGGAACTGATCTGAGAAGTGAGATTGTGTGCGCTGTGTTTCTGTCTGTGCTGAAATGGGCACTGTCTTTTCTGCTCCGTCTCTGGAGCAGTCCAGAGAGAGAACCAGCACATCAGAGGCCCAGTGAGGCCGGGCAGCAGAGGGCTGCTTCTCTACTCTGCTCTAGCTGGAGGAGGCTGCGCCCCCCTGGAGGGGTCACCTCAGATGTTCTCCTCTCAGAGGCTGGAGATGCGCTCAGGAGCCATGGGCCGACAGAGGGGCTGAGCTAACTAGCATGGCCCTGAAAACGCAACTTAGAGAAACAGAGAGAGTGTGAGAGAGTGAAAGTGAGAGTGTGAGAGAGAGGGAGAAAAAAAGAAAGGAGAGAGAGAGAGAGAGCTGAAATGATTCATGGCGCTCATTAAAACTGATTGTGATGTCACATTAAATGAGTGGGAGGGAGGTCAGAATAAACGGAGATAGAGAAAGAGAGTAACCTGGATTCTGCTTTCAAAACATCATCTGACACATGAACGCTTGGCAACACACATACACACACACACACACACACACACACATACACACACACACACACACACACACACACACACACACACACACACTTACCTGTGCATAGTCCCTCTCCAGGATGGACTTCTTCTGACTGTAGGTCCTGTGGAGGAAAGAGACACAACATAAGATAGAAGGAAGGAAAGCAGAAGAGTACAATCCCTCATGATAGCCATTAGGACAGGACATAGACAGCAGGACAGGACAGCAGCGCTGCTATACTAATACTACACCATCTCTCTCTCAGACCTGAGCTGGCCACACAAATATTTCCCTCCCATTGTACACTGTGACAGAATAGCACACCTGCTCCTTAGCCATGGGGTACAGAATAATGACAGATTTTGAGAAACTAAAAAAACACTTTTTCCATTTCGCTTTCTGCAACCTTTATTACTCAAGGTACTGTTTGTCTTACACACACACACACACACACACACACACACAAACCAAAACTCTAGTGCCATGTATAATTTTCAAACTAATCTTCAAAATGTTGACATTAAAAGGATATCAAATTCTGTTGCAAAACTGTGTGAGAACTATCAAATATCAAAAGGTTACATAACGACATCTAGAACAGACACACACAGTCCAAAAACACAAAGCAACAGAATCAATAGTTACCACATGATTTATAAGTCTTTTAAGAGTGTGCAAATGATTTCTCTGTGTGCCATAGATAGGACTACTTGAACCAGCCATACTCTGATTTCTCTGATGGGCCTGGATGTGCAAAAAGGAAAAGAAAAGAGAGAGAAGGAAGAAAAAAGGAGAAAGAAGAGAGAAAGACAGAGAGAAGGAGAATGATGGAAAAGAGGGGGTCAGATTCTCCTCCTCTGAGAGCCAGCCTGGCTTGCATGTTTGTGGTTTGTGGTTAGAGTGAGTGAGTATGTGTAGTCCTGTGTGTGAGTGTGTGTATGCGTGCTTGTATGTGTGGCTGTATGAATGCATTCCAGTTGTGTGTATGTTTGAGTGAATGGGAACGTTTGCATATGTTTGTGCGTTTGTCAGTGTATAAAAATGGTCACATGTAACGTGCATGCTTTGCACATGCTTCTAGTGAGCGTGTGTATGTGCTAAGTGTGCAGTGTGCGAGTCACTCGTACTCCACGACCTCGCTCTCTTACGCAAGAAAGGAATTTCCGCACTACCATCCCCCCCCTTCGCTGGACCCCTTCAGACATCCAGGAAACAGAAACAGAGGACACCGCTGGCCCCCCCGCACACACACACACACACACACACACACATCGTCCCCTACTCAACGGCCCCAAACTGTCCGGCGCAGCACTGTACCCAAAAGCAGCAGTATCAGCTCTCATCACTCAGTGTGCAGGTTGACGAGATTACAGCCGGCGCCTATCTGTTCACTCCGACCTATACACTGAGCACGGAACCCTTATCTCTCTTTCTGAGTGCCGACTGGAGGTATGCGCTTGTCACGGAACAATGCCCCCCCGCCCCAGTTCATACATTAGAAATCAAAACAAAACACCCCTATGTACATGGGAGGATGGGGGAGGCAGAGAGGATTCTGGGATTGTTATGTAATGATCATCCTCAAAGCTGAGCCAGTGGGTTTATCTGAGAGATGCACGCATGGAGCGGTCTTAGCTCAACAGATGACCTCTGGAGATGAGATGAGAGGAGCAAAGGCCCCGACACCGGTCAGCCATCAGGAGCTCCGCACACATGGCTGGAGGCTCATCTTTATGCCACAGCAGCCCAACATCTGCTGAGCTGAAGCTAAACAGAACAGCATGTGAAAGCTGTTACTTCTTGAGTCTCAGTTCCTGCAACACACACACACACACACACACCCTAATAGCAGAGCCATTGAGTGTTGGCTGTATAGAGGACATGTGGAATCAATAACAGGAGATCCATATCTTCTCTGAACTCAGTGGGCTGTCACAGACAATCAGGCTTAAAAATGGGCCCCGGACACGTGGGTGCCACATCCAACGGCCTCATCCCAGCACAGGACCTATGTGCAGCATCCCAGTGTGTCTGCTCACACACCGGGGCTGCTAGCGAAAGAGAGAGGGGAGACAACCACAGCCACAGGTGTGTGTGTGTGTGTGTGTGTGTGTGTGTGTGGTTGCTAAGGCAGAAGTGATACTGCAGCTCTACTCGGTGGGTTTCCCCTTCTCTTCTGCAGGCCTGGGATTGGTTGGGTGCACTGCACGTGTGCAAGTGGAAGCATACAATGGCGCTCCGTTGACTCAGATGCTGCATGTGAATTTGTTACATGTGAAATCCCACAACATACAGTATAGATCCACACACATGCCGTTTCCCCATCTAGGTCACTTTCTCAACGCCTCTACACATACATAAACATATCTCTCTCTCACACACACACACACACACACACACACACACACACACACACACACACACAAAAACTAAGTACATGTAGAGGAGGCCACATCCGCAGGCCGGGCCTTAAATAGTCTCCTGGGTGTGCTTCTCCATGTGGCAGTGAAAGCCTATCCTGTCCCGGCCCTGACCTCCCCAGCCTTTACAACACAAGAGCACTGAGGCTCTGCAGCAGTGATGGGAGCCTGACAAGACATGGGACAGGGGGACAGGTCAAACAGGGCTGGGATGAAAAGGGGGAGTGTGTGGGGTGAAGGGGTCAGGGGTTAAAGATGAGGGAGTGAGGATGGGGTGGGGTGTGTGTGTGTGTGGGGGGGTGTCACAGAGCAGAGGCAAGACGGATGTCCGGCACTATGACACGGTCCTGCATGCTTAACCAGGCAAGTTTGAGGGAAAGTGTGTGTGTGTGTGTACGTGTGTGTGTGTGTGTGTGTGTGTAATATAGGCTACATGTCCGTGCATGTGCTTCCACTCTAAACTCTGGGAAAAGACAATGGCAGAGGTTAGGGGTTAAAGGCCCAAACTGGCAAACTGCTGCATTTTGCTCTCTGCTCCCATTTTCCGCTTCCATTTCACAAACACATACACTCACAAACACAAGTAGCCTACAGTATATGTGTGTGTATGTGTATAAATATTCAATAAACCCAGAACAATGAATAACAACGCTAGCAGAAATAGACAGGGAAAAGACCAGATTAGCTACAGAAGAGAAAAAGGATTAGTGGAAGAAAAGAGAGACGGAGACAGAGACAGAGAGAAAGAAAGAGAGGAACAGAGGGAGACTCCGTCGTCTGGGAGACATTCTCATCGGGGGGAGGTGGGGAGGAGACGGGAGAGGAAGACAACGATTGGAAGCCAGTAATTAGCCTCAGCGCTAATTACAGCGCAGACCGTAGGCCTGAGGAAGAGACCTTGTTAGTGAGCTCTCGCTCACACACACACACACACACACACACACACACACACTCAGACACACACACGGGTGGAAACCCCCAACGATCTAAACTAAGGCTGTACTCTGCCCTGCAAAGATGTGGATGTGGATAAGGACTTAAGTGAAAGCTTCATGGATTATTTTAAGTGAAAACCAAACCATGCCCTTAGTGGCCAAAATGGTTCATTGTACTTGTAACGCTTGATGGCCATTTTTTTTTTTTTTTGGTTTTCAGGTTCAGTGCTGCTGGTGACCCAGTGGTGTCTCCCTCCAGGAGCACATTTATTGCCCTACACACACACACAGAGGCCCTGAGGAATTTGGGCTCTCCCAGTCAAGCCAGCCCCAGGAATGGCTCTGAAAAAATGACATCTCTGTCTTTCCCCTCTTTCACACAGTATGTCTTTCTCACACACACACACACACAGAGAGACGAGCAAAGCCGAGTGAAAGGCTGGAAGACAATGATCATAAGCAGGGGAGAATATGGGTCAGCAATGACGTGTGCATACATGAGTGTGTGTGTGTCTGTGTGTTTTCATGTTGACTTGACAAGGTGACAATCTCAAGTTAATCCTCCCTGTAGACCCAGCTGAGGGAAAGGAGAGGAGTCACCTCAACCGGCAATCGCCCACCTTCTCCTCCAGCCACAGGGCTGGGCACATCAGACAGTGTCTCTGCCAAGAAGCTCATATACCTGGAGCTCCACGCCTTTGAGCCCGTCAGACATCCGGGGCAATAAAATCAAGACACAATCCAATCCCTGCAGCATCCACATCAGAAGGGAGGTCAGTGAAAGGTACAGGGCGCTTGTGTTTGTCACAAATGAAAAATGTCTCTAAAGCTGCAATAAGAATTGAATTCTGAAGTATCTATTACTGTATTCCTACTACCATTTTCCTGTGTTCCTGTGGATTCTTTGAGAGGTGAAGAAGGGAGATGGAGAAAGTGAAGGAGAGAGGAATAACGGGTGGGATTAGCTTTTAGTGCTGTTGGGACAGACCTAAGGGATAGGGGGGGCCTAAGTAGTCTAGAGATGAGCCCTGAGGTCAGCAGGGTCAACTCATTCTGCTGCTGCCTCCAGCTAGCTGTGTTTGTTTGGGTGCAGAGGCTTTGTAATCTCTCCCGTAAACACCAGAGGCACTCTGACAAAAAAGACAAAGACATCAGCATAAGGGAGAGAGACAGAAAGAGAAAGTGAGATAGAGAGAAAGAAAGAGAGAGAGAGAGAATAAAGTGTCCTGAAGCGTGCTGGGTGCCTGGCGATGTTATGGGTTATTGGCCGCGTTCTGAGCAAACGCCACGCTGATTTGATTGGACTTACCATTACACAACACAATAACACAATAAGTGGATTCATTCTACAAGAATCCATGGGCTCATCTGATTTAGTCTTTGTGTGTGTGTGTGTGTTGCATGAGCACACACAAGGCGGAGGAATTGGACTCAGAGAGTTGATGTAATCATGTTCATGTTGGTGAAGGAATGTGACCCTCCCACAGACATGAGTTCTCTTCACTCTCTCTCTCTGTTTTCCACCATGTATGCTGCAACAAAGCACCCGCATGGCCATAAAAATCCAGATTCAAACACACACACACACACACATTTTGCATTGTGGGGTCTCAGGAGGCCTGAAAATAATGTCAAGCCGTTACTCATTTTCACTTCTCAAACACACACACACACCATCTCATCAGTGCAATCTCTGACATGTCTGGGCCACTTTTCTGCCACCATGGCGACGCCGCTACGGTAACCCGGGTGCAGAGAGGTAAGGTAAACAAGGCTAATCCCGCTGGGAGCCCCTCGCCAATCAGGCCTGGCTTCAGCACATCTGGCTACGCCACGCAGCTAACCCCGGCAGCAGCTCCACGATCAGCACCAGGCCAGTCTGAGAGGGAGCTCAGCGAGGCTTACACAGGTCTGAGAACAGCCGTGGGCCACGAGGAAGGCTCTTGGCAAGATTGGCCATGCTGAGTGAATTAGTCAGGAGCGACGCAGAAGGAGCGGTCAATACAACTCTATAAACGCACAAAGGTCAAGTGGAGGCACAGGCCTCGCTGGCTTGAAGACAGACACTGTGTCTGTGTGCGAGTAAAGCCTGTGTGCGTTTAGTGCGCATGCATGCCAACAGAACCTCGAACACTGTTGCTGGGATTGATTAAAGTCATGCATAAACACCACAAAGAGACTCCTTCAAAACAACCATCTCTCTCTCTCTCTCTCTCTCTCCCTCCGCTTTGTTCCTCTCCCCCTCTTCTCCCTCATCCCCCTCTCCTTCCTGAAATAACAAAACCTCTTTCAACTGGCTGAGGTCAGACGGTACACTCGAGAGGCAGCGATTTCCCACAATCCTCAGCTGCACCCTCGCGTTGCCTTCCTGTCGAGTCGGGCTCCAGTGGGCTTTCGTATCTCCACATCAAGGTGTCTGGAGCGGAGAGCGCTCTCCTCCTCACCTCAGCGCGGCCGCACGGGCCAGACAGCCCTCCAAACACACACCAGAGCGCCTCCGATATGACTCACTCTAGTCACATGATATCTGCATCAAACACTGGTGTCAAAAACTAAAACATGTTTCCTAAGATCCCTAGATGTTCCAGCCCCTAAATTCAGCTCCAACTCCAATTAAATTCTCTCGCTCTCTCTGTTTCTCACACACACCTGCTTTTTATGTACGATTCTTTTTAATGCCCCAAGAGCACAAACACACCCTTGGCCACAGTCTGAGTAGTTTGGCCTGTCATATTGGCTTGGCCCTCCTACAGAGACTGCATCACTGTCAGCTGGATGGCCCAAAATAAACACCTCTCATCCGCTCTCTCACACATCCGCACGCGTTCGGTCACATGCGACTGAGTGAGAAGGAGTGTGTGTGTCTGCTCAAGAGGAGGCTGGTGGGGTGGAATGCCCAGTCTGTTTGTTTCTAAACAGGCTTGTACCGTAAATAATGTCCAAGGCAGCTTTCCAACGATTGGAGAGGACATGTTTTAAGTCATTTGTGTCATGCTTTGTGTGTGTGTGCTTGTAAAGAACTCCTATGAGCTCAGCTCTCCTTGCACAGCCACAAACAGATGACATTCTGACTCGCAGACTCCCGCAGAGGGAGATGTACCCTCCATCCGCTAACACAGGAGGCGGGGAGGATCAAAAGTGGGAAAGAGGAGACCGAGATCAATGCAGAGCTCCAAAGTCCCAAACATCAATACACAACAGCAGACCACCCGCAAGTGAGAGACATTAGGAGCCGGCAAGCCAGCGCGCTCGCTGTGTCTGCATATGAATGTCGGGGTGTGCATGACTGTGTGTGTGTGTGTGTGTGTATATTTGTGTTATCAGTGCCACCCTTATTGGCAGCACATGAGAAAGCGTGCTAACACTCTGTGGATTAGAGTGTCCGAAAGTGTGTTTTCCCAGCGTATCCATCAGATGGGGTCAGAGCTAGTCTGCATAGGCCTGGTCAGATGACCACAGACAGAGGAAGAGGGACTTAATCGGGCCTAGCGGTGGCTAGGGAGGTGGAGGAGCCATCCAAAGGAGCTGTCCAGTAACCGGAGGATTTCTGGTTCGAGCCGGACTCCTCCTGAACCTGCCGAAGTGTCTGCTCCCGGTGTGCAGGGTGGCACCTTGCATGGCAGCCTTCGCCATCGGCGTACGAGTGTGTAAGTGAATGAAGCATTACTCTGTAAAGCGCTTTGAGTGCTCGGAGGACTGGAAAAGCGCTATATAAATGCAGACAGTTTACCAATTACACAAAGCTTCAGTCCTGTTGGTTCAGCAGTCCTGAAACCTCTGCAAAGACTGTGACAGACACTCACTGTGCAGTGAAATTTAAATGGTTGAAATTCCATGCTAACTCATCTTGCTGCCAATGTAATTTTGCAGCACAAATTGTTTGAATACACGAGTCACTCATTCGCATTCACACACTCATACTTCTTCACAGAGAAGCAATTTGGGGCATTTTTACCTTTTTTGGTGAAAAACTGTGTTGTTCAAACTTCACTCTGAACTTGAATACATAATCTTAACATACTAGGTATTTTAATGCATTACAAATAGGACAGTCAGGTATCCAATACCTAATACAGTTCCCTGTATAAGATATACGATGTATACGATGAGCATGAATCACAGCTATATTTGTGAGCGAGCTGTTGGGATGTAGCGACAGCACCCCATTCCCAAGGTGATAACCTTCTTAGCGGGAGATTTGGGGAGGACTTTTTTCGAGGTTTCAGCAGTAATGGAGCGTGCACTCATGAGTGGATCAGGTGCCAAGGTGGGCGGGAGAGTTGTAGAAACTCCAGATTAGTCAGGATTAAGAGTGGTAAAATCACACACACATTCTCTCTCTCTCTCTCTCTGGAGTTCAAAAAGGCATCTGATATTTACAATAAAACAAAAAAAACGTAATACATGACAAAGACTGAAATGACCTGTGTGGCCTACATCTTTAAAGCATCACAGTGTTCTGATTGAGACTGCCAACCACAGCTCAGCCTTCTAGCTTTAACAAAGGCACCGGGATTAATTAGCCCGTAATGAGCGCAGAGCCGCTTTGTGGATTAAGAAGTTAAAATGTCCACTGGCAGCCTGGGAAGCAGTCGCTGTTGTCCTGCGGTCTGCCCACTCTCCCTTTCTCTTGGCCCCAGGACACTGATATCTAAACCAATCTCTTCTGTGGTTCTACCACATCAAGCCTGTCACACATAAATGCCAAAGGATGTCAAGAACATAAACATAGCACTATTTAATCCCTATGGTCATAGCCAAAAAACATCAGAGGGAAACACTATGACTGTTACAGCTGTTACTATTACTACTACCATTACAGTGCCTAGAGATGGCACTGCTGGGGAAAGCATAAATATATCACATAAAAATGAATAGCAGCAGTAAAAGATAAGAGCATCGGAGTCTTCTGCTGACTAGTTTCAATAGTGGCTCTGAGTGTGTAGTGTGTGTGTGTGAGCAGCAGGGAGCTAGCGCTGCACGCTAACTGAGTGAATGTTGACCAGAGAGCATTAATAAATCATGTTTGCTGTAGTAGGACGAAAGATGTCCTGACAGACGGCCCACTCTCACTGCTACCAGGCATGCAGACCGCAGGGGGAGGTCTGTGATACAACTCTCCTGTACGACTTCAGCTACTCACACAGACCACCTGAGGAAAAGTAAAAACACATACATACCCGAGCAACGAGACGCACTATACAAGTCATTCACATTTGCACATAGCTAAAAACATGAACCCACATAAAAACTCACACACACGCCTTTGATAGATTTTGATAGCACTGCAATTTCCCCTCAAACTCCCCTGAGTATGAGGAACAGTCAAATGAGCCGTCTTTTCTGCCTTCTGGAAATATAAACACAGAGCCTGCCTCTGGACACACAACAGTCCCTCTCCTCTAGTTCTCTGGAACATAGAGGGACATTTTAAAAACTTACAAGGAGAGAGAGAAGGAGAAATAGAGAGAGAGAGAGAGAGAGAGAGAGAGAGAGAGAGAGAGAGAGAGAGAGAGAGAGAGAAAATAAATGGGCGGTAAGGGAGGGGAGGGGGGGGCTTTGTGCTACGCTGGTTTCCAGTTATGACTTCCAGCTGTTGGAACGCTGGCCCCAGAGCAGGAAGTCCAGAGGAAATGCCTTCGTCACATCCCATAGTCCTGTGATCTGGGTGTTCTTCCAAAAAATGTGAATTCACTCCTCCTCCTCCTCCTCCTCTTCGCCAAACTCTCCTAACATTCCTCTGACCTCCTGAGTGCTCCGCTGGCGCTTTCGCAAGAGGCTGGTTTTACTGGCTGAGGGGGCTGGAAGTCTTACCTCATGTCTTCCAGTAAGTCACATTCTGTCTGATGCTTGATGTGGAGCCTTGTCATCTGCTCAGTATGCGTGTTCTTCAGCTCCTGAGTCACCTTTACCTGCAAAACAGAGGCGAGTGCAGCCATTGTCACCGTATGTAGGGCCAAATGGACAGGGCCAAGCTTTACCCCACACATGGGGTCATGACACACACACACACACACACACACACACACACACACACACACAACTGAAGACAAACTTTTTGGGTCACACATAAACAAATGGCAGGACTTCCAGAGAGCTCTGTAGTACACACAGGCATTCTCCTCATCATTCCAGACTAAACAAATCACACAACAGACACAGCCCCATACGTACACACACACACACACACACAAAGACTATCGGTCGCAAATGCAATTTGCTTGACATGTGACACGGGGTCTCTTTCATGTGGTTGGCCTTTGAAGATAAAAAATCCAAGACCCCACCCTTTTATCACAGAAAGTCCAGCAATTCAAACCCATATCCTGTGTTTCACCTGTCCAATTACCAGCTGCCTTCTTGACATAATCTTCAGACAATCCAACACCCTGTGACAACCACTCATCAAGCTGGGTAACTAGTTCTATGAGGCAGGTTAGTCTTGCTGCCGGCCTTCAGTGGGCTCTGGCTGGCACTATTTAGCAAAGCTTTGTGCAGTGTGTAACGGCTTGGGCACGTCTGCCCAGGTCGGGAGGGGACCCTTCCTATGGTTGGGTGCTATACAAAATAACAATAGGATTTAAGGCCTGATGAGTTTCTACCAGCTTCAGCTGTTGTCAATATGTGTAAATGACTTACACACACGTGCTGAGAGTAAGACACAGAGGAAATGAGGAAACATCATTTCCCACTAGAAAAAAAAACTGATGCTAAAAGGTTACTGTTAATTAAAGTCTAGCCTCCGTACGGCATGAACAAATAATTGGATCCTTTCTAATTCCCACAGCCTTTACAGTCAAGGAGACCAACTCAACACACATAGCCCTACGGACCGACGGCTCATCGCTTTCGATGAGGTGAATTCAGCAGGTTCTGTTCAGTTCCACTACCAATATCGCCATCAATACTTTTTTTGGACACCTGATTTCAACATTGCTACCACATGGTCAAATATACATCACGCATGTTAAGAATAATCGTCACACTATATTAACATATGAGACTGGTGGCAGAGGGGAGTGGACAACCGAATGTATTGTACTTCATGGGTGCAAACACAATGCGGCTTCGTCCTGTGTTCACAGCTGATGCCGCAAAACGTTATCGGTGTTGCATGTCTGTCCTGACCTCGGAGAGCCATCACTCTCGACGCACAACCACCGACACAATGCTGTAGAGGTCGAGATCATAGGTTACCGAGACGAGCCAGGCGAGATATTAGCAAGGAAACAATTAATCAGCGACTGGACAACGTACGTCTCATCATGGGGCAACGTGCTAAATCAAGATCTGCCCAAAATGCTGAGGCAACAAAAGATGTACCAAAACCAAATGTCAAAAATAACCTCCAAGATACCCACGGAGAATTACTTCTACTAAAGATGCTGTACATAACAACGCATTTGACCGCGTGTCAGAATCAAAGACAAAACAGCAGAGACAAAATACCCTCGGCAACTGACTGCTAATCTAGCCAAGACAAAGCTCAGTGTAAGACACACCAGTATTCTTTCATTTTGCTAAAATAAGTGAACACCCGGTATAAAAAGAATTAAACATGCCGTGCACAAAAGCCTAAAACCAAAAGGTGCACGAAATATAAACTGGAGGGCCAAGGATGTCAGGTACCGCCGTTGTTCTGACAGATCAACATCAGTCCTCCTAAACAAGAAATAATGACAAGACTTGTTATTTACACTTATCATGGTATTTTCTTTCATTGTGAATCTCGAACCGCTTCAGTGGGCTATAGGTTACACGAAAACAAAGGGATAAAATATGAATGGACATTTCTTCCTTCTTGGGGTGACTGTCATCATTTCACGGTTACCGCTTTACATCCAAACAGCGAGATATCTCGGAGCTACAGGTCAGATGGTACACCACCACGCCTGTCACAGAGATGTCAACAAAGACACGCATCTCGAGCGCGAACAATGACTGAGTCGCGCAATAACAAGTTAGCTAAATGAGGGAATGGTGAGTTGTTTGTAGCCAACCACCTAGCAGTCCCTTGATGCCCACCATGCCTTCAAGCACGAGAACGGAGGACCGCTTACCGTTAGCTAGGGACAGCTAGTTCACTGTTCCGCTAGCTGGGTTTGAGCGCAAGGCTGTAGCGGGCTTGATAACTTGTTAGCGGTGGAAAGTGCATTCCACCAATATTTGCACTATCGTTTGCTACCATCATCTCAATACTGAGCTGCAGTGCAATCAGGTTGTTAAACATATCAATTCAATACATTTTCTACAACGTTCTCACAAGCAGCTTTTTGGGAACCACAAAAATCATCAGTTTTGACAAAAACACTCGTTTACTTTGCCTCTCGTGGATGAGGGTAAACTGAAAAAAACTTACCTTTCTCGGTGGTGGCTGCATTTTTGAGCATGGACATGAATGATTTATTCCTAAAGAAATCAAATAATTCCGAGAAATCTTCGACAACTCGAAACGACACAGACACTAACGCTACCACTCAAGGGAAGGGGATGGAAGGAGAGAGAAACAGTGTGTTCAGATTTGTATTCAGGCGGCCATGATACACCAATTCCACACTCCCAGACTCCTAGTCCGTCCGAGCAAACACTGCGGAGCTCAGACAAGCTGGGGGGAAATAATAGGGGAATTGCAATGGTAAAGCAGCGGGGTCTCTCGCTGAGCTGAACCAGAGCCGTGGAGCAACTCAACGGCGACACGCAGAGGCAGGTCTGAGCACATTATCCGGCTGTAGAATTTTCACCCATGAACATATCGCCCCGTAGTGGCGATGGCTTTATTCACAACTTCACCGCTTTTTAAAAAAACATTTTCGCTTAGCTGCGCGTCTTCGTCTCCTGCTCAGCAACAAGGAACCGCAGCTGATCGAGGGAAAATCGATCGAGTAAAAAAGCAGGCAGCAAGAGACAGTCGATCACAGATAGATTTCCCATCCTTTTTCGCCCTTCAGGATTTATTCTTGCCGCTTTGATCCCACGCAAACATGTTTCCCTCGTAGTAGAATGCTCTGGTAGGCCTACTAAGAAAAGTCTTTTTTTTACTGGATATAGAACTTTAAATATGATTTTTGAATTCTATTATTTAAATATAATATACTTATTATTATTAGTTGTAGGCCTTGTAGTGATAGTAGGCTGTTAGAATTTTTTGTCACTTAGTTTAAATTAAAAAAATGTCAACTTGAAATGTGTTAGACTGATCTGTAGGATCTGATAATAAGCCTACCTTCTTAGAGCTGTCATGCTCTGTAGCCTATAATACTGTAAAAGGATGATGATTCACAGTAACAGGATTCCAGTTTCTGTTCATAGCCTGCTGGACTCTTGGAGCAATAGCTTACTCACATGGTTTCTATAACTATTCTATCATATGGGAGATTATTTACTGAGGCTATTGGTGACATTCACAGAGAAGAATGGAATGGAATGTGTGTTTGTGTGTGTGTGTGTGTGTGTGTGTGTGTTTATCTGTGTCCATTTTTCCCTTTGAGCCTACTTTCTTGGTTCTTAGGTCAGTGGTTGATAGTCCATGCAGACTGTTGGCATTGAAGTGGTTGGTGAGGTGGTATTGGACGTGACTGTGTAGAGAGCCTGGGGGTGCTGAGAGCACTGGTCTTATGGGTAATCATTAATACACCATTACCAGAGGCAGGTAAGACATTAATCAAACCTGTACTTTCTCATCTCTCTCTCAGTGCTCCTCTGTCATGGGCGAATGGAAGATGTCTACTTCCAGTCAGATCCTGCTCCTGTGAAGTCATCGCTTCGATTTACTCTGTTTGTTCTGGGAGTGCCTCCTCTATGTGGAGTTTAGCAGCAGGTAGGAGGGAGTGTTTAATGCCCCCCAGCAAACTGACTTTATTTGCGGGTTCTTTCTTGTTGCGTGAGTGTGTAATGATAATAAGACTTCACTGTCACTCTCTCTCTATTCTTCCTTTCACACGCGTGCACACACACAGACACACACATATGAAATGAAAGAGACTGGTAATGCCTTCTTCGGGCTGTTATGCTCTGTTAAAATACAGAGCAATGACACCCCCCCCCCCCCCCCCCCCACACACACACACACACTTTTTCTCTTTCTCTCCCTCAATTGTGTCCTTTGTGTATGTTTCCATTTGTATGTGATGTTCAAGGGTTAACCTGGTGGCAGTGCAGTTTCGATGTAACTGTAAGAAAAATATCTGCCAATTATAAAATCCAAATGTAACCTTCAGGTCTGAGGTTTCAGGGTAGGAGGATTCCGTATGAATATTTTGGCAGAGACATAAAGGGAGACATCATATAACGATATTTCGTTCATGCTGTCTATGCACGTGAGGCCATCGCAAAAAACTTACAGGGTCTCCGGAAAATCCACAGACACATGATATTACTTTGTGCCAGTAAATTCCTCTCCTTCTTCCAGTCCAGTAGCTCTATTATTCATGGTCAACATACCACAGACTTTTTCGTAAAACTACCCTTGCTTATCTGATCATTTTGAAATGTGTCTGCTCTGACAGTGTAACCCAGACCAGCTGTTGGGCATTACCCAAGAACCACACAGTCTCCTGTTTTGAGTGCAAGTCAAACCTCATTATTTCAGAGATCTTATTCATTAATATCCCAACTCCTGGATACACTGACAATTGATTGTGTCTCGCACGTAAAACAGAGGTGTTTGCTACATGTCATGTGGCTACATGCTATACATGACTTATTGACACCTGCACCCCCCACCTGAGATCAGGCTGAGGCTTGCCAAAATGAATGTTGACGCCCACTTATGTCTTAAGAGTAGTGAGAGGCATGGGACGCACCCACTAACATGCAGGTATGGTGTGGTGACAGACCTTTTGGTGTACTGGCTGGTAAGCAAGGCGTGCAACTATAAGTGTAATGTGAAAGATTTGTTATTTTTTTATTTGATTGAATAAGTTATTTTGCTTGTGATGTGTGAAACTATGGGCTTAATTTATGGATATAGTATGCTGTGTAGATTTGGCCACCCTCAACTCTATAACTGTTTCAAGAGAAAGAGAGAAAAAACAAAGGGGTTTTCTTTCTTATCGGCAATTGTGTGGTTCAACGGTATCTTGTGCTCTAAAGTGTCTGCTGATGTTTTAAGATATGATCCTTACACCACAGTGTGGGTCTTCAGTTGTGTGAGGAACCCAGAGAAGAGAGTAGTGATGAGAAAACCAGCAGTTAGTTTGTCATGCCCTCAGGGCTTGGAAAAACTATTTGGAAAAGGAGAGGCTACGCAGGGTCCGGTTTAGCAACTTTTCAAGGTAAAGTTAAAAACAGTGTTCTGTTTATGGATGTAGGTGTTTTCTACATATCAGCATATGATAATAGGCGCATACTTTATCATAGGGAGATATATGGTGTTGAATAGTTTGTATGTAAAAGAAGCTGTGTTGTGTTGGTGTTCAGAATGCTCTGCTGTCCACGTCTTGAGGATTGTTTTACCTTTCAGCTTGAGCTAATGTCTGCATTGCAAAACAAGTCTTTGCCCGTCTGTTCATGTATCAGGTATGGCTGATAATTGTTATGATGGTTGTCAGAAAACAGTCAGAAAAATAAAAGTGAAATCCTTATACAACATATCAAGGAGATGTCTCTTAGGTATCTTCTTTCAGGTAAAGGTCAACTAGGTCTTGAAGTCTGCATTTGGATCATTCACTCATCCACAATGTAGTGCATTATACAGTATAGTGAATATATGCACTATGTAGTGGTTATTCATCGCTATACAGGGCACTAGAACATAGTTGACGAGTGGATGTTCCGAACGTAAGCGAAAAGTCATTCTTTCCTCAGACACAGAGTCTGGGGTCTGACTTGAGTCTGCTTGTAATGTTCCAGAATCAGATGCTCTCTGTGTCTATCACAACTTCTTTATTCCCAATACCCTCACTCTTCACTGATTTCACTAACTTCAAAATCATTACTGAGAGAGATTTTTTTTACACATCTAAAGCTTGTTCCTTGTGCTCCTCTCCAAATTCTTTGTTTTTGCAGGACCCTCTCAGACAAAAATGGGTGACTTCTTAAACAGCACGTTTGCCCCCAATAAGAGCCTTGGCCCTTACCGCTGCCAGTTCAACGAGGACTTCAAGTACATCCTGCTGCCGGTCAGCTACGGCCTGGTGTTCGTGGTGGGCCTGGTCCTGAACGCCGTGACCCTCTACGTCATCCTGTTCCGCACGCGGAGCTGGACGTCCAGCACCATCTACATGTTCAACCTGACGGTGTGTGACACGCTCTACATCCTCACGCTGCCCTTCCTCGTCTACTACTACGCCGACGAGAACGACTGGCCGTTCGGCGAGGCCCTGTGCAAGCTGATCCGCTTCCTCTTCTACGCCAATCTCTACGGCAGCATCCTCTTCCTCTGTTGTATCAGCCTGCACCGCTTCCTGGGCATCTGCTACCCGGTCCACTCGCTGGGCTGGGTCAGCACCCGGCGGGCGCGCTTGGTGTCCGCCTGCGTCTGGCTCATCGTGGGCGTCTTCCAGGCGCCCGTGCTCTACTTCTCGCGCACGCACGACGACGGCACGGGCGTGGACCGCACGTGCTACGACACCACCAGCGAGGACCTCTTCGACGACTTCATGGTGTACACCACGGCCGTGTCGGTGCTGCTCTTCGCGCTGCCCTTCATGGTGCTCATGGTGTGCTACGGGCTCATGGTGCGGAAGCTTCTGGAGCCCACGCAGGTGGGCGAGGGCATGGGCTCGTCGCGCTGCAAGCAGAAGTCGGTGAAGATGATCATCATCGTGCTGGCCGTCTTCATGCTCTGCTTCCTGCCCTTCTTCCTGACCCGCAGCCTCTACTACAGCTTCCGCTACCTGGACGAGCAGATCAGCTGTAGCCAGCTGGAGTCCGCCAGCATCGCCTACAAGGTCACCCGGCCGTTGGCTAGTGCCAACAGCTGCCTGGACCCTGTCCTGTACTTTATGGCCGGCCAGGGCTTCCGTCGGAAAATCACCAGACGGACTAAATCCAGAACTCCGCAGAAGGTCAAGACCCTGTCCACTCAGCTGTGATGCTTTGCAAAGGCTTGCTGGGAAGGACTGAACGGAGAATGTGACAGGACAGGGTCATGGATGACTGATGTAACTGCAGAACAATGCACGGAGAGCAGAAGCAGTTACACTTACAAATGCAGAACTCAAACCATTTGGTGTCCTTTTTCAGATATTTGTCAAGTCATTTAAATGTTCTCTTTGATAGCATTTTATTTGTCACTGAACAAATGTTTATTTTCCTTCAGACAGACGAGACAGATTACACAGAGCTTTCAGCAGTTGCTCATGTCTGCACCCATTGATAGTCATCCAAACAGTTTTTACGGCTGTGTGACAATGCTCTGTTCTCTGCAAGGTAAAACCATTGTGCTGCTCTCTGCATTGTATAATCCGTAAAATTATAACTTTAATGTGGGTTGTAATGCTGTTGAAAAGGAGGTTAGACCTAGCATCTTCATTTTAATGAAGGCAAGCTCAGGAGACCAACTATGATCCAATTACCTGAAGGGTGTATAGGGGCATGGGGACTCATATTACTGTCCCTATTGTAAATCAATGGGAGAATCAATATCATTCCCTTTATTACTGACCAAATAGTTATTGAAAAAATATGTATTTAATGAAATATTGTGTAACATGTATATATGATTTGAATACCCTGGTTATTAAAGAAATCATGCTTTTATGAGATAAATCTTTAAAAGTTTTAAGATTTTTCTTATCAGGGCGAATATGAATGCCACTAGAGGGAGTTCAAACTGCCTGTTGTTACAGTTTTTCTTAGTCGCTTTGGTACATTTCTCAGATCAGAATTGAAATTCTCAAAACTACCTGTTCAGTCTTCACATCATTGTGTCACTGTGCAATTCAGAAAAGCAGTTTTTCATTTCTTTGATGTACCAAAGCATTTGCAACTTTGAACAAGTTGCAAATGCTTTGGTACATCCATGCAAATGATTATGTACAATTCTCTGTGGTTTCCTATACATTATCAATTGCTTATGTCATGTTGATCAACATGTATTATGGATTTCTGTTGAATAGTCTCTCCCACAACATTTAGGCATAGCATAAGTCTTTACGTGCAAAATGGTTGAACAAGTTGTCATAATATGTGAAGCAAGATAATAATCGTGATGTGGATGAGAATTTGTGGCCCAACAGACAGGAATGGCAGGAGGTCTAGGAAGACTGCACTGTAATTCCTACAGCACTGCATGTATAGTTTTCCCTAAGGAGATTGTCGTTCACATTTCTTTTGTTTTCAGTTTTTTTTTCTTTGTGCTATACAGTGCTGTCTTTTCCTTTCTGTATCGCAATGACATGGTCTGTCAACAAATGACAGTACAAACAGTACAGTTTTTCTCAGTCGCTTTGGTGCTTTTCTCACATCACTATTAACATTTGCACAGCAGTTACAGTAGTGCATTTCTCAAAACAATTAGTGCAAACTGCAAAACCTAGTGGATAACCTGCAAAAGCACGTCACTTGCTCAAAATGGATGGTCCATTCCTCAAAAGCAAGTATGCATGTCAATGAAACTGCCAGTGTCATCGAATTGAGAAGTCTTGACACCATTGTTTATGAACAAGATCACATGGCTTTGTCATGTTTTCATTATGACAGTTTATTCTCTCAGTGTTTTCCAATGCAAAAAAAGGTCAGAACTCGGTGACAATACCTGAACAAGACAGCACTATACACTTGTACAGCCATTTGAAAACTACAGTAAAGTTACACATTGCTGTAGTTAGGGGAGTAAGTGAGTACAAGACACTGAAAACGTACGTTTCACATTTTTACTGTATGTTCTTTGCAGTTCTACAGCATTGTGACAGAATTTGATAACTAGTTCAACAATTTTGAAATTAGCAATGAAATTAAAACTATTAGTATTATTGGGAACGACTATTCAGCATCCATAAGTATAGTTCATTTTGACTGACATGACATAAGCAAATGATAATGTTATAAAACAGCAGAGAATTGTACGAAAGCAACTGATACATGTCCAAAAGCTTTTGCAATTTGTTCAGAGGAAGGATAGGAAGGATACTATGATGTGCACAAATGACTAAATGTTGTGGAGGTTGAACTAATAGTTATGAGAATTTTCATTCTGATCTGAGAAAAGCACCAATGTGACTGAGAAAAACTGTAAAAGCGTAAATGTGAATCTTGTCCAGTGTCTTGCAATCAAACTCCCATATACACTAAGGTGTAGCCTACAATTTACAATAATTGTCATCATAATTTAAGCCATAGTTTACATCCCTCCAGTGTACACTGTTATATTGACAACATGACTAAGCAATTTGACTGTCTTATCCATACACAATGACTTGTCATTCTGATGGTACTGACTGATTTAATTTTGAGAGATGAACTAAGGATTTTGAGCAAGAAAGTGGCTTTTGCAGGTAATCCATGGTGTTTTGCTATTTGTACGAATTGTTTTGAGAAATGCACTTACTGTTTTGCAAATGTCGAGGATGATTCGAGAAATGTACCAAAGCGACTGAGAAAAACTGTAAAAAGCCTGGCCCTGAATCAAATATGGCTGAAATGTAACGGCCAGCAGGGGGCCTCATAAGCATTCCTTTGTTCAGACTTGTTTTGAATGTTGTGAATGTTGTTGTTTTTGTTCAGGAATACAAGGGGCAAAAACTCCTAGAATGTTCAGAAAACACAGAGCCATACACAGTCAGAACTATTGCCATATATTGTTTCTTTATTTAAAGAGTACAAATATTATGAATATGGAATATCATAATGTAATAAATAAAACCTACAGTTATGGAGTGATGATATTTTCTGTTTCTGTTCGTCACCACATTGGTTTTGAGATGAAAATACATAACACATAGGAGATGAGACATGGAGGTGTCCAAACAATAAATAAGGTCTGATTAAGAACCTTCTAGAACTGAATGCAAAATAAAAACAAAACAAAAACAGAAAATACAAAATACAAAATTCCACCCTATAAAATGTGCTTGTAAACAAAAGCTACACTAACATAGCCATTACTCCCACTATCTCCTTTTTCAGTTTAAATAATAATACTAATAAAAATACTTAAACATTATTGAGAGGAATGAAATGAAATGGTCAGTCTTCATTTGAGCAAAGTCAAATACCATTAAAATTCACAAAAAAAACACAAACCCTATCAAAGTCATGATTTTTCACATTTGATGTTTCAGCAATGATTGTATGTTTTCAAGGTGAACACACCCCAAAATGTACCAGGAATAAGGAGAGATCTCCATGAAAATGGTTGTGCCCCTTTGCTGTATGTGTGATGCTGAGTGTCTCTGCGTATTTGGAGAGCATAGAGAGTACTGTGCAATCCCTTTTGCATCTTTATCTGACGGTCTCTGTGAAGCTGACATGGCTAGTGTTATCCTCAGATAGATGAACACCCAGATCAGGCTCACACTAAAGGGGCTCCCCACTCTGTGAGGATGCTCCGCATCATGCAGATATGACAAAAAGAAAACGTATGTGTCTCAGATATCACTCCTATGCCTAATTGTTTGAAAGGAGGTAGGTTTTGGTGACAGACTCCTGTACGACCACAGTGTCGCAGATGTGTTTCCCCCCCTCCCCCTTAATCTATTTTTCGTGTCGTTCCAACCCCTGATTACTGTTTCAGGAGACAGAGGTCTTGTGAGGAACAACCTCCAGCTTTGTGAAGCACCAGTAAGATTAGGCCACCTGTGGGTTGCCTGATAAACAAAACTGAAGCCCAGACCGCAGGGTTGGGGCGAAAAACAGAAATCAGGAGGTGAAGTGTGAGACTTCACACACATCCTCAATGTGATGTTAAGAGACATTCCCAGCAAGAGCAGCGTCACAGGTCTTCTCACCTACTAGCTCAGATGAGTAGCATGTAGCAGCTACAGGACTGGGATCGTAGCCATCTACCAAATGTTTTTCTAACTTCTCAAACATTTCATAGTGGGAATGTGGTAGTGTCTTGCTTAAGGAGAGGGACAGTGAGTTTCAGGGAAGACCACAGGCGACCACGAAGAACCCTGAGCATACGAGGGGAAATGGCATCTGACTCAGTCCTTTTGGGAAAGGAGGAAGTGTTCTCATAGTGTAGAAGGGCCGTGTGTGAGAGAACACTTCCAGGGAAAAGGAAGTCCGGGCCTTCAGAACAAAGCTAAGGATACAAGTGCATTCCATTCCTATGGAAATATGAATGAGTCGAACTGAATGAGAAAAGAGGCACAGCAAAAGCAATGCCACGCTGAAATCACCCTGTTAGCTTCCGTACTCTACCACACTTCGCGCTGGTGAAAATGTATAAAATGACCCCTTCCTTTTGCACCCTCATATACATATATACAATCATTCAAATAAGTGCTTTGGCATCAAAATCAGTCATTCTGATGCAAAACTGAAAAACAAATAACAAGCAGCCTTCTAGCACTGAAAGCCATTCCAAAGAGTTAAAAGCTAGAATCTAAGTTGCATCTATGACAGTAAATGTTGGCTTGTTCATGTCTGTATGGGTATCATGTTGTGAGAAGAAACCTAGAAGTAGAAGATCAGGATTGTGTTGGTGGCATCAGAGGGATCTCTGTGCTCAGCCACACCACTTGTTCTCCAAATGATTAAACAAGATAATTAAAGATTCCACCCACATACTTGTTTAGGTCTCTCCAGTAATACTTGGTGTTAACAATCCTTTGAAGAGCATAGGCCTTCATTATGTTCATGCTCTCAATGTAGAGTTGAGTTGTAGTGTACTGTAATGCAGTATATGTTGTTGGTCAGTGATATGTATCAGTGTGTATGTGTGTCAGTGTGTGTGTGTGTGTGTGTGTGTGTGTGTGTGTGTGTGTGTGTGCGTGCGCCACTGTTAGTTTGTACATCATGCCCTCATAATGTTGATGTGCACTGCATGGCTTGACTTCAACCAGCTAAGGTGAGTCATATGGAAGCACAGTTATACAGACGAAAAATACTTTCTTTCCTTCTACCTTGTCTGCTTCTAAAAACAGAGTTGTATTGCTTTTTAAAACCAAGATAGGATAGCAAATAGTTTATGTAATAAATACACAGCTCTCCAGACTGAATCCCCATGGGGATCAATCTCCCCTCTCTTCTTCAAAGGCAGTCTGACCCGAGCTCTGTTCATCCTCTGGCGTCTGCTGATGATGTCATTATCTTCACCCAGTTTGTGTACTTTTCACTTTACACATGGACCTACAAACAGAAAGACAGAAGAGAAGCAAGTTAAAGCAGGAGATCATACAAGGATTTCACTGCATTTACTACCATCTCCCAAAAGTTAGCAATATTAGTGAAGAACCAGTAGAGGGCAGCAGAGTGTATCTCAGCAGTTCATACTGACTCAGCGATTCCTCTTCCTCTTAAGTGAGACAGGAGTCAGGAGAGGAAGCAAACCCTAAAATACATTAGGCTAGCACTTTGCCTGCACCATAGGTGATTAAGAGGAAGCTCTGAACCCCTGACTGGGAGTACGGAAACATAGGAAAAAATATCCCCATGACACCTCTCTGGATTGCAGGTTAGCAGAGGTTAGCCGCGCGCTAGCAGACCTCCCCTGTGTTCTCTCTGGTCCTCAGGAGAGTTTACTCAGAAAGGGTCTCATGCCCCCTCCCTCTCCTTAGGTTATGCAATGAAGACAAATATTTCAAAAGGTTGTACATTCAGAGACACAGCGTGACAGTGACACACTCTAAATTTAGTGCACACCGTTTTGCCCCACGCCAGTGCTAGATTACAGGACAGGAGGTTCTGAATGGGAAGAATGTGCGAGGGGATGTTTGGGTGTGCATGTGCGTGTGTGACATGGATACATGCCCATTACTCTTCTGGTCAGGGGGATGGGGTATGCTAATGTAAACAGAGAATGTTAGAGAAAGACAGACCTGACAGAGGGCACAGAAAGAAAGAGAGAGAGAGAGAGAGAGAGAGAGAGAGAGAGAGAGAGAGAAAGGTGGGGGACTGTTATGCTATTGTTTATTTGTGTATGTATGTTGTTTGTATGTTTGTGCGTGTGTTGCCTGCTCTACACCAAACATCGCCTCCTCACAAACCCAAAACACTTGAGCTGTTGAATATTTCATCGACGCGATGCTGAACTCAGTGACTCTGTGTTCAAGCCCTGATCCCGAAAACCAAGGAGCCAACCAGCCTTGGGCCCAGAGAGACAGCTAGCGTGCCTGAATGCCACCCACCCACAGAGCCAGCCAGCCGCAGAGTGTCAGTGCTAGCAGAAGCAGAGAGTACTAGCTAATGGGTTATAATGTAAGCCTGGAGTCAGTGTTGAGACAGCGATAGCTCTTAGCGTGAAACACAAATGTTTACCTGTCACATGGCCAGGCTGCTCTCCCCGAGCCTAATGACCAGCCTCGGCTCCTGAAATTACCATCGTACACCAAGTGTCAGTCAGAGGCGACATGTTCACTGGGGCACATAAGACTAAGTGACACCCACAGGGTGGGGAATGGGGAGAGCAGACAGAGGCCTTGGGCCTTGATGACAAGGGAGGGTTTTTGGTAAACTAGTTTTATGTCGCAATACTAAAATACAGGGTTCTCAAGTTTTGAGCTCAGCTTGGAGTGAGATTTTGGGGCGGGACTCACTCACTTCGCTTGTGTGTAGAATAAAGTAAGTGCATTATTTACTAAGATGAGTGCACCATTTACTAAAATAAGTGTGTAAAACTTGCGCACTATGTAGCAAAAGGTGTGCACACAAAGGCGGATTATCAGACGTGAAATGGGCCCTCCACATCAAAAGGTTGGTAACTCAGCTTAGTTAGGTCTGGGTCTTTACTAAAGACCCTGGGGCATGCTCCCCCAGAAGATTTTTTTAAAAATAACCCCTTAAATAACAACTTCTGGTGAGATTTTTGGAAAGAAGCATTAACACTTTGAGACATTGTCATTGTATACATCCTCTTGTTTTTGTTTATTTTTCAGGACAGTCTGGGATTGTACCTATCTTGCCTAGCTTATGTCTCTTATGTCAGCCTTTATATCAAGGGGAAACCATTTGTGTTTTTATGTCACCAGGAAGCATGTCAGTAGAAATAACTTTTGATATTTAGGTGCGATAGATTGGAATTTTCAAATATAATAATCTTGACGGTGGGATATTCACCAATTTACGAGATATATGTACTGAGTGAGACAAATATTTTATTTATTAGGCTAATTGCTTTATTCACTTGAGTAGTCTATTGCCACTGAACCATTGGATCAAGAATGGGCATGCCGAGACCAACTTTCTCTCTCTCTCTCTCTCTCTCTCTCTCACACACACACACACACACACACACACACACCCACACAAACAATGAATTGTTCAGTTACAATCAAAACGAGACAGATTTTTTCTTGAAGTTCAGTACAGCCCTGAGGCCCAACGACATCTAGGATACAGACAATAGGGAGGGGCTGAACAAGAAGGGAAAGAATGGCATGAAGACAATTGAGATGCCATGAGTAGGACAGATATGAAAATATGAACACGTCACAAAGTACACACTGAGACCAAAACAAACAGAAAAGAAAGGAAGAGTGTAAAGAATGGAGGGATGAATGAAAGTATTGAAGGAACAGAGCAAAAACAGCGCCACAGTTCCTGGCTCCTCACTATTTCCTCTGACTGTGTGTGTGTGTGTGTCCTGCATGCAGGTGCGGACTGGTTGACTCACCTCCTGTCTGCTTCTGGAGGACACAGAGGCAGAGGACAGGCCCAGCAGGGACTTCTCGTCCGCGGGCTCCGTGTGAGACGTGTCCACCGAGTCCGTGTCACTGGACTCCACCTGGGTCGTCTCCATAGCGACTCCCTTCTGCTCCGGGATCTGAGCCACCTGGAACCTGTCCGTGAGCCAAGGAGGATTAGGAAGAGTCTAGAACTTGACATTTCTTTCTTATATGTAATACACACACATACAATTACACATATTCATTACACACAGGTAATTGCAATGTAGGTTGTTGTGGAGATGGTTATAAGCAAAAGACTGATCTATTTTGTGGAGGGAGGGGGCTTTTCCTAACTACATAACCACTTATTATCCAGTCATATTTGCATGTTTTCCCTTTCAGTAATCCATCCAAAAACAATTTCTAGTCCAGTAAAAGCATACTTTTTCCAGAACGTTTTTCAGGAATTCTTCTTGAAGACTTTGGTGTTTCATGTGTTAGTTGCTACAAATGACTTGAATGGTTTACCAGCTTTAATATGGCCAGTGAACTACACTATACGCTGCAAAGTTTAATAGTATATGGACACAGTTTAATAGTATCTATGGACACAGTAGTCTTCTGCTCATTCTCATGCAGTGTTGCCCTGTATTACCATCACAGTGTAGGCTATAGCGCACTCTCACCTGCCCACGGAGAGGATGGTGACCTCCCTGGGCAGTGGGGTGCGGGCGGGGGGGCTGGAGGTCTTGTGAGTGTCGATGTGCATGGGCATCAGCAGCTCGGGCCACTTCTTCTGGCTGCAGCGCGAGCAGCAGGTCCCCGAGCGCGGGGCCAGGCCGTTGATGGTGTGCAGGTGCTGGTGGGGACACAGCCGCGGGAGCGAGTGGAACTGAGCTAGATGAGGAAGGCCGGGGAACCTGAGACACAAGGAGCATAGAGAATAAGAGTGTGGCAAGAAGGGAAGCGCTATAACGTTATCTCATGTTCATAAATGATTTTAATACTTTTTCTCCTTTTCCTTCATGAAAAATAACATTTTTATAATATAAAAAATAACAATAACAAAAGTAACAAAAATAAGAGTGCTCTTGACACTACTATGTGACAGGTAGAGATTAATAATCGGCTGAAGAATTGCCGTTTCATAACCAAAGCAGTCTTCTACTGCACTATCACCTGCAATAGTGTATGTGATTCTTGCGACCTCCCTGAATAAAACCCCCGTCCCACCTGTAACAGCGCTATGGCACACGGTTAGATTCCTGCCGCAGATCCGCCCCCACCCCGACCCCCCTGCTCATTGTTCCATTGTGTGGGGCTGAAAGAGCCCATGGGCGCGTGTCAGCTGAATGCGGCTGCCACCCTCGCCTGCCACACAGAAAGGGCCTGGCATTAAAAGATTTCTAGAACTAAGAGCCAACGAGAGCGGGCCCTTTTGACGGGCACAGTGATGAGGGAAGCAAAAAAAAAAAGTCCACATGCACACGCGCTGGCACAGTATTTTTCCACAGTGCCACCGGAGCGCGCGTGTGTGTGTGTGATCAAGCTGCGGCATGTTTGCAATGATGCATGCTGCAGATAGGCTACAGGGTAGAAGAGAGTAAGTGTGTCAAGTGCAGTGAGAGAGAAAGTGAATCATGCTCCAGGCTGATTGATGGCTGAATCACTACTGCGTGATTACACATGCGTAGGTCATCTAGCGTAGTACCTGTTATTTGCTTCACAAAAGTTTTTTTTTTATTAAAAGCCTTCAAGTTCAATAAAATGTTAGGAACATCCTGCGTACAGTCTGCACCGATTTGTCAGCAGTTTCCTGCCTGTCAAAGCATATCTCCTTTGATAGATGTCCTTGTCCTATTTCCTTCAATTCACTGCCTGATAAGAGGGCAGCAGAGTGCCAATACGCATCAAGAACCATCATTAGCTATGGCACAAGGCACTATTATTTTTTCTTGGACATAATTTTAGGAGGAGCCAGGTTTGTCTCTTAAAACTAGGGCACAGACAACATTTCAGGCCATTTAGGCCAGTCATTGTCTTGAATGCTTTCCATGGCTTGAAACATTAACCTCACTTATACATGGGACCTACATGCAGTTCTAGACAGATATCAGGTGACCTGACTTCACCTGCACAGAATAGCACCTCTCCTAGAAAACACGTCATACACCTCTGTGATTATGCTGTTATATACATGTGTGTGTATATGTGTGTGTGTGTATGCGTGTGTGTGTGTGTGTGTGTGTGTGTGTGCTCTCACTTGATGGATGAGGCCTTGTTGACAGCCATCTGCTTGCTCTCATACTCCAGCAGAAGCTCCTCCAAGGCAGCAGCATTTTCTGGAAGGAGACCGAGATGAAACGGACTAATGAGATCTCAGCCAGCAGAGCACCAGACATGACAGACACCACGAGCAACAAATCAGATCCAGATCCAGAGTCACCGCCAGCAGAGACACCTTACCTTTCTTCTCAGTGATGAGGCGGACCAGCACACTGATGGTGTCTTCATTAGGGTCATCTACAATATATGGGCAGGGGTTACCTGGAGATGGAGAAGGTGTAGCAGATGACGTATGAGTAAAACTGGCACAGGAAAATGATGGCATGATTAGATTTGTTTCCATATGTGTTTTCATATTTCTCAGGGTTCTAGGTCATGTTTTTGAATGCAGTTTTGTTCTGTGAGCAAACCAGAGGGGAACAATTAATCAGTGATTATGACAGGCTAGATAATACAGCAGCATCATGAGATCAGGTTCTATGACTGCGACGCGTTCAAACGCGTCTACAGCAGTTCCGAGACGGTTCTGCCCTGCACTATCAGGTTCTCTTTGCCTCATTGTGTGCAGGTTCACAGTACCGGATCAGAGCAGATGGGGAGCCCAAGAATAGCTCACTCAGCTCTCCGCTGCACTGAGTGCAGTCAGTGCAGCACACTGTGAAACGGCAGCCCTTCCTGCATTGTTATTCTAATGTGCCTGCCCTGCACCTATTGTCCCCCTTGACACCATTTTCACGACCAAAATCAAATGTGAATGTGGGCATGCACTCACACAAGCACACCGCTGAACAGAGTCATGCGGTCACACAGTCATTAGTAACTTTGTCACATTTGGTTTTACTCTAAAAAAAAAAATCCATATATGGCAAAAGCCTCTACTTCCTCTTCACATTGACAGTGACAGCTACACTATACTGAAACCTTTCCTTGGGGTGTTAATATTACTTGGCGGATGCAGACAGCTAAGTGGGCTATAATCAATTCCAATGCCATACCATCACTCTTGGTAAATGGACTTTGTAATAGCTGGCAGAACATTGCTACATTTAGTACAGACCTCTAATTAAGTTTCAGCCCAATCAATCCAAATATATCTGCCTGAAGTAGAGCGTAGTATGGCATAGGTTGCAGGGGTGGGGTGCCTGAAGACTAGCAGCATCCCTACAGTGGAGGCTGGGGTTGGGGGTTGGAGGTCTCTGTACTGATCATGCTCAAAGCCCCATCATGCATCTATGGCCCTTGAAACTCTTTCAGAAACCATCAGTTTGCTGATGTAAACTGATGTTGGTACAGCTCAGTTTCATACTGGCAAAAATGAGCACAGCAACATAATTCCATGCTGCGAGAGTCAGAAACAAACATTGAGACAAAAACACAGTGTTAGCCTTCGATTTCACTCTTATATTGATATTACAATACTATACAATATCTTCAGGTATGCTCAAAACACAAGATATGCACCAAAGAGAATTGCAGGCTTTCCAGTCTAAACCAACATGCAAATACTGATGATGTTGTGGTTGACTAGGCCTATGTATTGCCTCACTTTATCAGAATAGCTCCAGTTTAGACTTGTGCAACCACAACTGAATTTAACTTTCATGCTTTTTCTTTCATGTTTTAAAACAAATCATCAACATTGTTTTTGATCTGGGGCATATGGGCCTTGCCCCCTTTAAGGACAGGTTATAACACAAGTTAATCGCAAGATCCACACTAGAGCATAGAGGACACTTCTTTTTTACTAAGTCTGGGCCACTTGTACAATTGTGTAACTACCTCTCTGACATTTCAGAATGAGGATGTGGCAAAATGCCAGGGTAAGATGTCTCCCTTAAAACCCCTCTTAGGATAGCACCAGTGTAAGAAGTTGTCAGACTGGAACAGTTACATAAGCCCCAAAACAAGGTGCTGTGAGAAAGCTCGAGCCTCTTTCATGTGTCGGTAAAGACTGACTGCAGTACGGTAGAGCACAGGGTTCTCTCTATCCCCTCCAGGGACATAGCTGCTATGTGAGAGCTGTCAGGAGGACTGTGATCAGACTCGTCTCTCGGATGACAGGATCATAAGATAACAGGCATTTGCTAATGGATAATATAACAGGTGTTATGTGCTGGGTCAGGGAAAAGTCTATAGTGATGTTTGGGTGTTTTCTGCCACCCATTTGCATTCTCATTTTCCACACTTTTTGCACACTTATTTTTCTTGAATTTCCCCTTGGGAATCAATAAAGTATCTATCTATCTATCTATATGCTGTACTCCCGTCCTACAGCTCACATCCCAGAATAGACTACCGTTAGACATTTCATTAGCTCTTATTTCTTGATCTCATCTTTCTCCACACATCACACACTCTTCCCTCACCTCACAGCATTCTCAGTTTCTGTCCCACCCCTCGGATCACCTCACTTACTCTGCTGCAGCCCCCTCCATACAGAGCTCTGCACTAACCAAGGAGCACTGCAGACTCTCTCCACACGCTAACCAACAGCCCAGTCACTCTCAGAGTCCTGAGTGTCAAACCCCCAGCCCAGTCACTCTCGGAGTCCTGAGTGTCAAACCCCCAGCCCAGTCACTCTCGGAGTCCTGAGCCTCAAACCCCCAGCCCAGTCACTCCCGGAGTCCTGAATATCCTGAGTGTCCTGAGGGAGCTCTGCCCTCTCCATCAGTCTCAGCAGACCCCACGGGTCCTCCTGCTCATCTGCACCGCAACAGCCTTCAAATCCACATTAGGGCATTAGAGCCTGCTATCCTGACTCCACCAAAGTCACTAGAGACATAAATATTCAAACCATGCAGCAAATCTCTCTGCTATCTGTGGGTTTGGTTGAGCAAGCACTGATATCTCTAGTCTAAATTAGGACTCTGCTGTTAAGTTTATCCATAGCCAGTTTGGACTGCATTGGCACCCTAGTGTTGTAGGTTTGGGGTTCTGTGTTTTTTAGTGAATAGGGGATACCCTATCCCTCACAACATTGTTACAGTGTCTGATGTGGAGGCTGTGGGGTGTGAATCCAAATGCCAATGATGCATTTGGGAAAGACTTTCAGAGGCATGAGATGATGCTTGGTATCGTCATAGAAACTGTCTGCATGCCAACCGTCTGACCACAGAAACCCCAGATCACAACACCTAAGGGCTGACCACACACGGCCTTATAGCCTGATTGAATTATTGATCCGGGAAAGTAGAGACGTACGGGGTGTCGGGTTGCGGACTGCTCAACGAGGGCGTAGAGAGAAGAGGAGGTGGCGGGAGTGAGAGGGGCCTACCTAGTCGCGAGGGTCTGATTTCACAACATGGCGGTTACTAGAGAGTAGAATGACTGGGGGTGATGAGAGCGGATGGAATGTAGCGCTACTGAATCACAGGCGTCATCATTAGATCCCAACAGATAGTGATCTGACTTGTAACACCATCACCAACAAAAACAAACATTGACGACATACTACAGTTCAGTATAGTAAAAAGCAATCTCAAGAAATGTAGATTGTAATATATAATTTGTAAATATAACTTGACACGTATCAAATTATAAATGGGAGCTGTTTTGGTGCACGACTTGTTATTATTTTTACTTTAACATGTCAACAAGCTCACCATGATCCTAACAGCTTTACACCGTGAAGTGAAGTCAGCTGTTGCTGCTGGCAGACCTAAATGTCACAGTGGAAACACAGGATCACACAATGAGCCTCCCTCGTCTCTTGGTGACTGGCAATTTACAATGGCATTCACCTGATCCAAACTCGTTGTACATGCTGTCCTACTCCCTCTGTCCAGTCACAAAGGGAATAATATTATTCCCCACCCCAGAGGGAATCTATACCTCTTTTTCCGTGAGCCTTGTGGTTCAGACCGTGGGTGTGTCAGGAAGAGACCCATCCGAGTGTAATCTCGGTTAACCACACACAGATCTATCCCAACCCCGAGGTCTAGAATGTACTGTATGTGGAGTGGCTCTAGAGCACTGCGGCTTTGTCCCCAGACACAGACCCTGCCCTGCTTTCCCACGCAGAACCTGCCCTGCTTTCCCACGCAGACCCTGTCGGGGGTGTCGTTTTTTGAGTCCGCCTGTTTTGGGACCTGTGGGTGTATCGTTTTGGTGAACGCCTGTTGTAGGATATGTTGGGGTGTTGTTTTTGTGAACGCCTGTTGTAGAACCTGTGGGGGTTTAGGTTTTGTGTGCCTGTTCTGGGGCCAGTGGTGTGGTCAGTGCGTATAATTAGTCCTTATTCTTACTGACAACAGCGCCGGTGTGCCGGTTTGGAATTATGAACAAAAGCATATATGTACGTATATGTTGTATGTATGGATGACTGTGACCCTAAGAGTGTGGGTGTGTGCATGTGTGTGTCTGTGAGTGTGCCTGCACACCGCATACCTTCCTTCTGGGGCGTGGCCGTCTCCTCGCTGCCGGCCTCCTTGTCGGCGGTGCAGCGGTAGCCCTTCTTCTTCAGGAGGTTACAGATGAGGATGCCCAGCAGGCCCATGATGCAGAAGATGGGCACCAGGGCGAACACGGCGTACTCCGCGCTCTTCTCCTCCGGGCCGCCGCCGCCACGCACGTTGGTGGCGTTGGCCACCGCCAAGCCCGAGCCCCGGGGGGAGCTCTTTCCCACCGTCCGAGGCACCCGCACCAGCCGCTCTGCAGACTCTGCCGGGCCGAGGACGAGGAGGGAAAGTCAGAGAGACAAACGAGAGAGAGCGGTGAGAGGCAAGCCTGACACACTATACATCATACACTATTAACTTATAGAGTGGCAAACGGGACTCAATGTCTACAGTGGAAATGAGACACTGAGTCCACACACACACAGAGGGAAAGTTAATACTCACTCTTCACACAGGCGTACAGGGAGGAGGCCCTCTGGGCCGCGGCTGGGTGGAACCTGGAACATAAAAACCCACCCGGTATTACAAACATGCTAGGAGCACATTTCATTTCACCCACTCCCCGCTGAACCCGCTGCAATCAATCAGCCCCAGCCCAAGGCACAGGCACAGGCCCATAAAGTGTAAAAATAAAATGCACATTTGGGGGTGATGGGAGCAGGGTTTATGGGCGCCGTAGTAAAGTGTTTTAACAATGGGCAAATGATTTCTCCCCTGATGAGTGCACATGGTCTGTAACAGCTCGTGTGACACACACACACGCACACACACACACACACTGATACACGCACACACACACACAGGGTGAAAGTGGTTCTTACCCAGACAGGCAGCTTCCACACACCGCCTCCGTGGCTGAGGTGCCCAGAGCCACCACTTTGCGGTGAAGGAGCTGACAGGAGCTGTGGGGGCGACACTGATTGGCATCGTGGGTGTTGGAGAAGGTGCCCGCCGGGCAGGCTTGGCACCCCACCACCTCAGCCCCCTCAACCTCCCCACAAGCCTGATAATTAGAAAAGAAAACATACTTTAGAAGACTGACATGAAATAAAAATGTAATTACACATAATAAAGACATAAAGACCAATACATCAACCTAAAGTTAACATGAGAGACTACAGAGTTCTCATTCTAAAATACACTATTTGGTTTCATGCAATTGTACAGCATATAGACTCAGAGTAAACTAAAAGACAGCCATCCATATGAACTCATTGCAAAACATGGACACAAGACAAGAGAGTGGGGTGACATTGCATAACACTGACAATACATGAAAAGAGATAGGCGTGACTGCTCAGAGAACATGGCTGGGACAATGTCAACACAGAAGTGCTGTGAGTCTGTTCACTATGGTGTGTTGAAGGAGGGGTTCTGGAGGAAGGTGGTTAGTGGTGAATCTCACCTTGGTGGGCTGTTGTCCTGCTGGACACTGCTGACACACACAGCCCTCGCCTTCGCCACACTGTGCTGCCAGCACCCCCCATAGACCAAGCAGCTGATGGGACAACACACACACACACACATACACACACACACGCACACACACACACAAACATACTCAGGGTTACCATGAATGACATTGACAGGCATCTTCAGATACATGTTCAAACATGCCACAAACCTCACAACACAACATAACAACACACACACTCACACACACACACTTCCAGTCACCAACACAAGCAGTCATAGACTGAAACCCATCCAAACATCACACTCCACACATCCCTGAGGACTTGGGTGACGGGGAGTTGATTGGAATTGATTCTGAGTGTCAGCTTGCCCCCCCCCCCCCATCAGTCAGGGCAGCCCTGGAGGATGTGCTCCTGGGGCACGTCCCGTCTCAGGCCTCCACTCTTACTCACGTCTCCACTGCTGACTCATTAGCTGAGGGATGGGGTGGGGTGGGAGGCCGGGGGCGCTGAGAGGGAGAGGAGGAGGAGAGAAGATGTGGAGAGGAAAGGAGGGGGGGGGGGTGTCTGCAGCACACCGTTATCAGGATGAAAGCAGAACATTGGCTTGGCTCGGAGCCCCCGGGCCAGTCGCAGCAGCCAGCAACAGCTCCACTGCGTCAAACCCTCGCATTCGTTTCACATTCAGGCTCTTTCATCTTCCTGAACTCACACATAGCTGCAGAGTGCAGATATTTGAGAGCAGACCACACTGTTTGCACAGTCCCTGCTTTGTGGCTTTTTTTAAAGGATTGGGTTGTTTCAGTGAATCTCAAGGGGTTGTGTGACACTCCTGATGGAATGACTCAAACGTAGGTTTCTGTAAAAGAGTGTAATTCAGGGAAGCTAGACTGTGGTTTCATTAGAACCTCACTACTGTTTCTAAATGAATATAAATGAGAGAGTAAGGGAGGGGGAGGGGGGCATGTGGCAGATAGACAGGGATGCTGCTACTGCTGTTACTGTTGTAGGGAGTGATGTGCCCCCCTGGTGCCAGAGACCTCGGCCAATCTGCAGTCACTCATTCATCACAACTGATAATTACTCCTATTGTGAGCACACACGCACGTGCACACGCAGGCACATGCACACACACACACACACACACTCACAAAGACACATAGAAAGGGACTTACGATAAAAAGGAAAGGAGCTGAGCAGCAGAGGTGGTTCATCATCATCTTCAATATATTCTTCTATAAACATATGATCTGTGAAACAAAACAGCAGAGAGAGAACAGCAGAGAGAGAAAAACAGAGAGAGAGAAAGAGAGAGAGAGAAAGACAGAGACAGAGAGGGAAAGAGAAAAATATGAGGTGAGTTGAGGACACACTCAGTAATTAAAACGGGAAGGCATGATAAAACACACCACTGACTTAAGGACATAAAAGTTCTCCTTCCCCCTCTGTCCTGGCACGACTACAACAACCTCTCTCCCCTGGAGGGGGAAAACTTCTCATCACACGCCATTACCTGACACCACTCCTGACCACAAACAGTGGGAAAACAACACAGCCAAACAGGTAAACAGCGTTTGTTGTTAATAACTGCCTGTAAATGACTGACTCCATGTTTTGTCCATGTTTTGTTGCGGTGCGGCCACAATGGTATAAAAATACCCTCTGGCTACAGCAGCTGTCGGCCAGTGGTTTTTAGAAGGATTTGTGCTCTTTGTTTGGGCACTGTTTAAGCGCCACAATAAAGCCAACATTACTGTACCAGAGTGGACAGACAGACAGATGCAGGGAATAGAAGAAATGAAAAGAAATATGTGAAAAAGAGAAGTAGAGTAAAGCATGAAAATGTGAAGACTAGGAGCATAGAGGAGAGGAGAGGAGAAGAATGACATATCTTCTCTTCCCGTCTCTTTCTCCAGACCCAGAGTATCCCAAACCCAACTCCCAACTCTATCTCACCACTCTGCCCTTCATCAAGTGTCCGCTCAGCCAAAGCCACTCTGCACAAGGCAGCAGGAGCACAGGCTATGTGCGATCAACAGTAAGCCACTGACCTGAATTTCCCCAGATAATATCACCTCCATGACACTGTGCTGATCACACTCTCACAGGGGAAAGAGAGAAAGAGAGAGAGAGAGAGGGAGACAGAGAGAAAGAAGGAGGGGGGAGGTGCAATTGTCTCTCAGTCTCATAGAGCAAGAGGGCACAGTGAGCCTAAGGGCCAAAGCATTCCAATCTATTTCTATCCCACACATGGCTGAAGAGTATTTACACCTTCGCTTCCCACTGCTCCCTCTGTCTCCTGCTCCCCCAGAGCAGCTGATTCTGGCCCACATCTGGCCCACATGCACCACACCAGACCCGCTTAACAGTCTGCTGCCCTCTCAGCTGTCCTCATTTCCCTCTCTGCTCCTCTCTCAGTGTCACACACACAACAAACAAAACCTGAAGGACACATAGACAGGCCATAAGCCATGGCATGGGTATAATATTCAGGATGTACATCATGATTAGAATAAGTGCAAAACTTAACTTGGATAGTTGAGCTTGTTGAAATCCAAGTTCAGTCTTTAAGATTGTTGTTAACAGATTGCTTGTTTATAATCTGAGAGCATCTGTAGAAGTTACTGATACCGTTTACAAAATGACTGATACTGATGAAATATGAGAACTGAGAATGCATGCCCAGACTCATTGGCTGTGGAAATATTAAAATGTGGCTCTGAAAAAAAAGTCATGTTTACATCACTGGGGAAAAATCTGACCACCGCTGTGATCCTAAGGTACATGAAAATAAAGGATTCTGTAAAAGTCTATGAATATACATAAATCAATACCACATGCTGTGACATATAGCACAGTAAAAATGGACATAAAATCCCACCTGCCAGGTATTTTTGTTTTTACACTGATCAGCTCAACAGGAAGTTTTGCTGATACCATCTCAAGTGCACATGAGGATTATGAGAGCGTGAGCAAATAATTTAAAACATGCTGTACATAAAACACAAAATCCTGCAGTATTTATAGAGCCTGCTGTAAACGGCTTCTTTGCTGCACTGCACAAAAAAACAACAACTAGAAGAGCAAGCAGAGTAATTAAACTCCAACCGCACTCTGACTCAGCTCAAGATTCATGAGATGCAAACAGAATGTAACAGGTCCAAACTGATGTGCCTCCTCGGCGCGCATTCTAAATCATGGCATTTCTCTAGCGAAGTCAGAGATGCTCTAATGACTGAGTAAGTTAAGCTCTTTCTCTCTGTTTGCAGAGTGCCCCTAGATGGGACATGGATGAGGAAGAGATCAAGCAATCAGGTGTCACCTGAGAGCTCCACTTACCCCAGCGCGGCGTTGGATGATGACGGGGTTGCCCCGGCGACAGAGTGAGGATGCTAAGCGATGCTCCGTGACACGGAGGCAAGACCGAGGCAGGGAGGCAGGCGATGGCTTCAGCGCGAGGAGGAGAACCGCAGTGTACCTGCCTGAGACAGCCTTGCATCCCTTATAGCACCACTCTAAACCACAGACACACCCCGTCCCTCCAGCGGGACTCTGGCCCCTCCTCTGCCCACTCGTGCACCGTCCGCTCCCAGCAGACACCCACCCGGAGATAGGGCTGGGGTGGAGCACTGGTCACTCTCTGTGCGCCCGGAGCGCAGAGCGTGTGGCTTCTCCACGCCACCACAGACCTCAGATTTTAAGTGCAGAGGACATGTTGACTGATGCATTTGGCACGAAAGCAAGGGTACATGCTAACGCATACAGTCACTGCACATTACAACCACTTCTCCACCCTCTGTAGTGGTGAAAGCAAGCATGTGAACTCTCTCACAGGCATGCAGCATGCACTAGAACAGCTGAAGATCATACACCTGAAGACTGCAATACCTGCCTTACCAGAGCCATCCACCTTTGTCTGACTGTAAAAGCGATGGCCTGGGCGGTCTGCTTGTGTGGATGGAGTCAGCGGAGCCTGTGTGCATGGCATGCATGGTGTGTTCGGGCGGTGCGCTTCTTGGCCAGGTGTCCTGTTGACCTCGGCGGAGCAGCGGGATTGGAGGCGGTGGCAGCGGCAGCAGAAGTCGGAGCAGGAGCGATGCCGGCTTCGCCCACGCCGTGTCGGGAAGACAACCGGCCGACTCGCCGTCGCACACGAGAACTCAATAACTTTATACAAGTTTGGAGGACACCCTGACACATTCCAGCTCAAATGAGAGGATTCCAGCCTCCGGAGCTGTGCGCCATGCCAGGATCAACTGGGGCAGATTGATACGTACGCACGAGCCAGCTGGACGCACTCACTGCTGGTTCCCTCCGAGCAAATAAATAAATAAATAACACAAACGAGCTGAAGGTTTTGGCCGACGGGCACAAAACATGCCCTCAGGGTTAAATGACAGGGCTCTGGGCAATAATGTGCACTTTGTATAATTTCAGGGAATAGAAAAATGAGAAGTGTCCACCAACCCCCCTCCTGTACGAGATCCCATTGAAAAAAAATAGGCAAATGCTGCTTGGCTTGTCATTCACATTTCAGCTGCGTTTTACAGATCAGCATCTGAGAACATGTACCTCCTGTCTAGCAGGCTTGGGTTAAATCTGGCCCCTTCATTAAAATACCATAAAGAGTAATTACAGCTCAGTCAGCTCTATCTCTGAGCCGGTCAACTTTATTTTGTGGCTTTTGGAAGCCTTGGAAAAAAAAGAGCATAAAATAAATAAAAAAACAAAAAAAACACCCCAGAATATCCTAGAATTAAGACGGGTTATTTTGGAATCTGTCAAACAACAAATTGGAGAGGTTCTTAAGTTTCTTCAGACGTTGCCCTGGCTACACTTTTGTTACCGTGGCGTTTGGAGCCCGACTCCAAACTAAATTCCGGCTACAATCTTATCCTAAGTGGACCAAACCAGAATCAAACTGGCCTTGTCATAGGAACTATGTCATTATCGACTCATCGCCTCTAGCTGCACCGATAAAAACACAGTCAGCCTGTAAAGTGAGCTTTTGATGGTCAAGTACTGTCAGACATATACATCTGACCAGTCCCATCACTTCTCACATGGGAAAAAAAGACCAGAAAACTGAGAGACTATTTGAATATGCAAAGTTGACCGTGGAACGGAGACAGCACATATCTGCTGTGTAGTCTACTATGACTGATATGTGTCCTGTCACCAAAAAGAGAGAAACTAGAGAAGAGAAAAGAGAGAAGTTCATGTGGAACCCTTTGTCTGGGTTTTCTGGTTTGGAACTGCAGACATATCCCACACAGACTAGAAACCGCCGCACATGTGATACTCCTCCTCACACTCTCCCTCTGTAGTTCTAACACCCCCTCCATCGTCTCAACCTCTGCCAGGCTTCACAATGGCTTCTCCAAAATAGCCGGACATTTTAATAGCAGCCAGCACGTTTTGTTCTGATCTCCTCCGCAAAGCCGGATTTCTGCATCTCGCCCTCCGTCCGCCTGACTCTCCATCCCTCGTGTCTCCATCTTTCGTTCAGCTGACTGCGGTCAGCCTTTATTGCGCCTTATTCTCATTTTTCATAGCCAGCGAGTGTCGAGCTCTCTGCCAAGCATGTGCCTGGTGACAGCCGTCATACTTTTGTCGTGTGGAGGGAGGAAATGCAACATTTACACCTCCCAAAAAATGCTAAATAATAAAACATAAACCCTCAACAGAGAGGGTAAATGACAGGTTGTGGTGCCTGGGTTAAGACACTGCCCCATCACAGCTCTTTTATATGTCTTACATGGACAATAGTGTCCAGAAAAGTCACATGGGAAGAAATGGTCCAAAACAAACAACAGCGATGGACATAGACATAGGCCTGCTTTGACTACTGTGTTAAGCCTTAAGCCTTTGTTTGAGGTACCAATTACACCAACTTGACCAAACACCTCTGTCTTTGTTATGACCCAAAACTATGACGGACGAAACAAACAGGGTGTATTTTTAGGGCCCAGCTCACGTTTTTGTTTGCCCGTGGTCTAGTAAAAGAGGGCCTTCAAAGGCAAAAACAGGATTAAAAGCTGTGTACATCACTGGTGGCGTGTGGTTTCAGTAACAGAGGGAAATGCTTGAGCCCAATCCACTGCGGCATCAGCTGTAGTGTCTTGAGGCCTTTATTTGAGGAGCTTGATGTCATGATTTGACAGTGCAGCGGAGCCTCCTGTGTGGCGACTAACCACACAAGAAGAAAAGAGGCAGCAGCCACAGGGAGCGGAGAGGAGCAGAGCAGCAAGCCGAGTGGCACCAGCCTTTATAAGGCCCGGCTGGGACACTGGCTGGGTGAGCACACTCAGCTGCACAACACTTTGAAGGCAGGATTTTAGAGATGCTGGGCTGGCTGATTTAGATGAAATAGTTTCTCATTGCTGGCTGACACGTTTACCCGCCCAGGATTGCCTTGTGTGCTCAGCCCGCTGCAGACAACGTGATGCATGGCCCTCAACAGAGACACGTCAGGCTGAATGAGACCAACCAGACACCCTGTGTGCAAGTGGAACCAGTTGCCAAAGCTAACATAGGTGTACAATTCCACTGGAGAGATTGACAGGATGACATCATTCACCTGCTTTAAACTGGATCACCACCGATAGACCAGTTTTGCGTCAATGGCGTTTCGGAAAACAAAGGTGGACAGAAAGAAGAGGGACACCAGAGCCCGTGGACTCTCTGAACTCCCCTTGTGTTGGTGCACACTGTCTGGCAGAGACACTGCTTTAGCCAAGTTGACCAGCTCCTTTGATGTGTTTGTGGTACCTCAAAGGCAAAAGCATAAAGGTTTACGATAGAGAACATGTTTTTCAGGAACATTTGGATTCATAATGGAAACCAGGCAAAATTGACTGAGTATTAAAAGAAAGGCTGTAATGCATTATATTATGTGCACTTACAGAAATGTTCCAATAGCCTTCGGGTCCCAAACCTCTGCTGGAAAACCATCACTGAGTCTCTGCAACGTGCTATGCCTTCAGTAATGCCGTCATGACCAGTATGTAAAGCCTTGGATTAGATTTAGGATGAAGGCTAAATGTTAATGATAAAAACAAAATTCCTAGCAAGGCCATAAAGTGGAACTATGGAATAAAATATCCTCTCAGGGAGCGTGGAATAATCAGATCACACTGGGGAATTCCACCTGGGTAGGATGTATGGTATAATGTGTAATGATAGGAATGTTAACCGTAGCCATATGTGGACTCCAAATAGACCCATTTGGTTAAACCAATCTGGCAAGGCAGATGACAAAGTAAACTTAAAGTGAGGAGTATTTTTAATCTATATGCCTAGGTTTGTAATTTATGCCTCTGAAGTTCTTTACTCTAACAAAGGAAGCAAGCCTCTTGCTGTGTGGGTGCAAGTTATCGAACCTTTGCGTAGGAGCCAACCGTCTTGAACGGGGCGTGACCTTCGCCCCCTTGGATAACCACCCAAATTCCTTGGGTTGACTTTCACTGGCCTACATCTGTAATTATCGTCTTCTGCAAGAATGCTTAATTACCCACAATGTTTTGTGCTAAATGATGGACGAGACATGCCACAAAAACTGGCCTTGTCATGTGACAAAGGAAGAAAACCAATAGCTCCAGCAGCAGTCTGTGGCTGCTGCCAGTCATATATTACAAGGAAGGGCGCTGTGGGAGCCCAGCAGGACCTAAGTGGACAGAGATAATTAAATACTATGCTGCCATTGGGAATACAAAAAAAGCTATCGGTATATGATTACAGACAGAATGGACAAATAATGAACAACTATTGTTGAAAAAATAACATGCAATTTGGTGTTAATATGTTACTGTTAATGTTATCAGTGGCATGTTAAATCAACAACGGCACCGGAAGGATTCAGGTGTCTATAATAGAGACTACCTGAAAGCACAGTAGCTGGACACTTCTTAAGTATCAACCTTCCTCTACTCAGAGCAGCATGTGTGGCTGTGAGTGACCATAACAAATACTGTATCCCCTCATTTTCCTTGTGGTTATGCTCAATGTGCAAACATCTCTATTCAAAACACAGGACTTAGATGTTGTTGAGCTGTGTACCTGACTGTAATTACAGGTAAGAGTCCAGGGCAACATCAGCAGCAGTGTTTTTCTCCCTGTCTGAGATCCCTGGACAGCACTGGAGCAGGAGGGTGACCCTGACAGATTCTGGACACGCAGCAGAAAGTGTGCTTTCCAACGGGTTTCTCAGAATAACTACATCAATATAAGGTTGCATGAGCTTGTTTTGGAAAGCACACAAGTAAGCACAAAAATACATGCTGCAAAGCAGACACAACATACAAATAGCCATTATATTGCCATCAATATGCCAAGGACTCCCTATCTTGGAACGTGCATGACTGTGGATGGAGCAACTATTGGATGGGGCTGCAGAGGAGAACAGGTGCCAAAGTGACACAAGTGTTCATTTACAAACACAAAAATCGACAATACAAATGTAATGTAAATATATAAAATATATACATAACAAACATCATTTGTTATTGTCTTGCAGACTTGTGCATGGTGTATGTGTTAACTATAGAACCATGGGAAAAGGGCAGATAACAGACGTTCACTTGTTGGGAGGGTTCATTATCAAAGCCAGAGGTCAGAGAGCATGTTACCAAGTGTATTCTTACCACTAGGTCAACCAATGGCAACGACAAGAATATGGGAACACATAATGCCAAGCATCACAATTCTGCCCTCTGATCTATTTCTGATTTATGAAAAGCCACAAAAGAACATTGTGTGGAAATGTTTTGGAGAGCACTCCAAAGTCATTTAGATTATTTCTTTGTGAGCTCAGAATAATCACAGCTAAATGCAATTTAAACATGTTGAACAGGAAATTGAAATGAAATCTCATGATGGCAGTGAACTTTTCATTCCTGTGTTTGTGTGATTGCTGAGAGATACCAATGGAAGCAATGGTCTGCTTGGGAATGTTAGCTAAAGCCAAAAGTGCCACAGGCATGGAGTTTGGAGTGAATTCCACAGTTTGACCCACACCAATCTAACCATGGTCAGACCTGGACAGGAGGCTTTACTGATGAGTCCCAGATGAGTGACTCACGTTAGAGGGCATTACTAAAAATGTTATGGTATTTTATCAGAGAAAAACAAAGGCTATGAAACATTTTTATAAATCCAAATGATCACAATATCGGAAATAAATGTAATGTGGTCCATGGCTCCACATTGCCACCCAAAACAGGCATGGCATTACATGATATATGAGCAGCTGTGCATGTCTGCAGATTAAGGCAGGGATATTTCAAATGTAACTGAATCGTTTCTGCAGACCTCTGTCTAATGACAGGAGAGAACTTTAATAACAGTGGGACTGACCAACAACCCGTTTAGAGGAAAGTGTGCATAAACTAAAGTACAAAAAGATTAGGGATAGATCATGTCCTGCATCTCTGACTATGTTTCACCTAAACATGTCCTGTCTGTGGGATGGAAAGGAAGTCACTAAACGGTCATTTATTTTTAATGTGTTGCATTGACCACATTATTACAACCCATTGTTTTGACAATGAATTAAAAAGTATAAAAAGTAGTGATTCAGGAGAGGATCTACAAACACTATCCAGTGGTAGATTGGTTTGCCATGTTGTCAAATCGTGGTTGTATTACTCTCTTCAACCTGACATGCATCATGGAGGAAGTGAGGCAGTGGTTATTGTGCTGTTCATCGTGCCTTGGGTGGTTTATTAACAACGTAATAATGTTACAGCAGACCTGCTTCAGAGCATGTCGCCCTATTGAGTAGGCGATGTTTGCTCAGTATCTGAAATAAATGCAATTTCTATGCACACAATGAGCAAAGAAGGTGACGTGCTTGGTTGCGTAAACGCAACCTCCTTCGCTCGCATTTCTCACTGCAGTGCATAACTTTATAGTAAGCACAAACTGACCACATGGGAGAAGTGCAGAATATTGATAACAGGTCGTTGTTGTTAACAGTCACAACAGCCAAAAACACAATGTAAATAAATACGAGATACGATACGAGTGAGAAATGCGGGAGTGATGCGCATTTAAAGTCGTCTGCATCTGCTGCAAATTGTTAATAGGCCTACAGCTAATCTGTCAGTTTCCGTGTGTTGACACCAGGTGCACTAAAACATACCCTGCTCTATCCGAGGGAGACTAATCCTTAACAGAATGACAGACTACGTGGCAGTCGTTCTAACGTCAAATGTGGCCAACCGGTGCCAAAATGTGCCAAGACAAATTAGTTTTGATGGTAATATGCTAAACACCACATATCCTACTAGGACTTGATATTAATGGACAAGGACTTGTAAGATTTAGCCTACCGTTATTTCTCTTCTAAGCTACATGACGCTTTTACTACAGCAGCCGGTGTGCGGAAGTTTCAGGCATGGACAAAGAGTGTCACACATTTTAAAAACTTCATGTTCAATCCCATTCGCAAACTTCCCCATGATTTCTGCAGTAAACTATTTGTTGTCAATCTCATTAGACAAATGAAACTTAAGATATGATCAAGCATCTTCGTGTGACTTAGGAAATATATCATAGTACAGCACGATCATAAACACAATTTAGGCTACAAGTAAAGATATATTAAAGTCAGAAGAATTGGTTACTGCCTGAAAAAGAATGCGACGCAGCGCATTTAGGCTACACCATCCTATCCAGTCTTAATATTTCGAGTTATAGTCTACAAGCATCTAAAACAACAAAAGACCATATAATAATACAGAAAGGTGAGATAACTGTTTGATAGATATTTTATCGACACGGGTTAAGTATTTTCCAAATAGCCTAATGGCTAAAGGACAGACAAACCCAACTCGAGATGTCCCGAGTCTAAAACGATGCGCTAGATTAGAACGTTGTGAAACAAAACAAGTCGAAAACTTACCTGATTGGTTGATAGAAAGGGTTAAATCATTGCCTGGATATGGTCATGTTTTTTTCCTCCTAAAAATATGTTTACTATATATATAGTAAAAGGAAATCTGCCAGTAGGAAGTACCCTCGCGAGGTCCCCTCTTTGTGATCCAAAATTTAAATACAGTCAACTCAGTGGTTAGTTCAGCGCGCGCTACGTCAACAGCCTGAAACGGGAGAGGCTCGCGAGCCCTCCCCCTTTCACTCCTCGCCAGAACTCACGAGTCAATGCGGGGAAATCACCATGCGCGAGCGATGACACTGGGCCATCCGGTGGGCCGGAATCATCCGGTCGCGTCACGGGCTTTAGTCAGCAGCTTCGAATGAAACACATGGTTTATGAATTATTAAAGATGTGCTGAAAAGACAGCTACATAAAGTTTGTCACATAGGATGAATTTGTCCTATGTGCTTCAGTTGTCAGCAAATTCCCTTGAGGTGTCAAAATGAGTGTTTTGTCCATGTAGTGAATGTATAGTTTGGAAACTATAAACAGCTATGGTCATGCCAGTGTTATTATCTCTCTCTCTCTCTGTTCCTCTCAACAGTCTTTCAGTGTTGCCCTTGGCAGCTGCTGGTTACAGCTGGTCTTGGGGGTCCCTCTGTGTATTCACAAGGTTGTGACGTGGAAGGGCGACTTAGCTCAGGACACAGCAGATGACGTGTAGGATTCTGGGTAAATTCAGGACTCCTCTACAGTGTGGGCCATGCCAAAGAGAAAGCTTCTTTAGATTAGGCAGTGCGCAGCGCACGTGAGCTCATCTTCATCTGTCCAGTTCACTGGGTCACTCCTGTGATCCCTTTCTAAGGATGCTTGGCCTATTAGACACTGCCAGACAAATAGAGAGCATTGTGTTGACACGCAGTGATATCATTGCAACAAACAAGCTGTCAAGCCAATAGGCAACTTAACTTGGATATTCCAAAACAATGTCACACATTACACACACGTTTAGACTAGTATAATTTGACAGCACATGAAAATGGATGTTTTTTTAAAACTAAAGACTAAATAGAAAAGGGCTGTCCCTGGAGCTTCTCAGCCTTGGTGTTTCTCCAGCAAGCTGCATAACCACTGTATCTTCAGAGGCTGCATACAGGGAAAGGAAACATTCCTTACACTTACAAACATATAAATACACACCACTTGGAAACTCTGCAATGACATGACAGCACACAACAGTGTCACCTACTGTGATTTTTGTAATATTTTCACAGCCATACATACTAGTAGAAGTGTTATACATGTATTATAATGGAAATGGTGACTCAGTACTCAGACTTCCGTACATACTACAGTATATAATAATGGTGCCGAGATGCACCAGGCTTTCCCCTAATTTACCAGCTATAACTTCAGTTCAACAACAGATATTGACCTCTGCTCCACTCTCTTGCCCACTGCTTAATACGTCATACAGAGCTTATTGTGCAGACATACAGAGAACAGTTTGTGAACTGGATGTCAATCAATCACGCATTCAACAGTCACTGAGTATTCATTCAAAACTTCCCGTGACTCACATACACTTGCAAATGTATGGCAGCCACTGAAGAAACACCCAAGAGTTTGTACTACGGCGTGAAAGACTTGTTCTGTTGGGCATAAAAAAGGACAAGACATGGAGATAATGTACTCTATATACAATACATACACTGATAACTAATGGTTGTATGGCATGGGTTCTACACAAGATGAAATAGCATCTGCCGGTGGGTAGGTGTACTAAAGACGGCTTAACAACACAAGTGAAAGAGACAAGGAGGATGTTCTATAATAATGAAAATACAAACAAATCTATCTGGCACCAGTGAAATGTTTAATTACAAAGAACCCACAGTGACAAAATAGAACCATAACAGGTAGAGTAGTGACATAACCATGACAACTTTAACATAACCGGCCTTGCAACTTCTTTTTTTAAAATACTGTAATAGTCATAACTTAAAGGCGATGGCACACAGGCTGTGCCAAAGGGAAAAACAAAACAAAATAATAAAGAAAAAACTTAAACAAGTATATAAAAATATGCCATTAGCTTCATATCAACAATTGAGGACCGTGGGAGCACTATTTACAGAAAGAAGGCAATATATACCAATATTTACAACAAACATTAAGGACTTTGTTCACAAAAGGGTAGAAGGCTACTTACATCAAGGAGTGTATTTGAAACAGAATATGTGGAACAGATCTGGTTTTAATTCTTTTTGCCAAGTTAATGCCGTTTTGAGAGGATATCAGTGTGTTATTGGGGAATTCTACATTCACAAAATTTATCCAGTTGGGGGTCATCACTACATCTATCCAACAAGTTGTAGATTTTAAGAATGTAGATTTCTTAAGTCTAAAAGAATGAATTAATATCGAGGGGGTTTGGCTTTGTGAAAAGTGAGACACCAAGGTCTGGACTTTCCTCATTGTAGGGGACAGTAAACATTGATGCACATTGTTTTTTATTGATGTTTATGTCCTCTAACACCACTGACATGAACCTCTAATGGAGAGCAGACATCACCAGCACTGAATTCAGAACACACCGTCCACAAATTACGATCTCACCATCACTGCAAATCAAACTGCTTTCAAATGGAGTCTACATGTAAGTGTGGTGATTAAATACATTGGTCTTGGTGATATTAGGTCTCTCTAGGTGTATGTGTCAGAATGTGCATGCAGTGTAGCTAGCGAGAGAGAGAGAGAGAGAGAGAGAGAGAGAGAGAGAGAGAGAGAGAGAGAGAGAGAGAGAGAGGGAGAGAGAGAGAGAGAGAGAGAAAGAGTCTCAAGTCTCTATGTCTCATCCACAAAGGAAGCATCCTGTACAGTGTTGCAGTGAGGCCCAGGCCCAGTGAGGCCCAGGCCCAGTGCAGTCATATGCTCAGCAACTCTCATGGGCCAATCAACTTTAAGCGACTGACATCAAAGGAGCGTAGTTGAGGCCAAGTGATCAGGGTCTTAAATTCTTCACCTCTTAAATGCTTCCCAACCTTCACGTGCACAAGCTAGCTTAGAACTACACCATCTGTTTCTATGCTAAATGTGTCTATCAGGAGTCAAGTCCTCTCTCTCTCTCGCTCTCACACACACACACACACTCAGATGCATTCTTGCAAGAATAAACCCACATTCAGAACATATGTAACAGCTACTGATTTTATCATGGCCAACATTAACATTCTTGACACCTACTGTAATGAGTAATTGATTATCTCGCTCTCTTTCTCCATATGATTTCATCTGTCTCTCCTCACACACAGATGTTATTTTTACACATCAGAGATAATCAGCCATCGATCCATGTCAGCAGAACCTTGACATACACACATACTGTTGCCACTCACTTGTGTCACCATTGTGTGCTTGTGTACTTCAGATGCACAAAACGAGGAAAAAAAACACATTTATAAATTAAGTGCTGTAAAATGATAATCTAAAATCAAAAACATAAATACTGTACATAAAGATTATGGACACAATATCTATATGGAATGTTCTTTTTCTCGGTTTGTCTCAAACTATACTTTTATTCTATGGAATCATTTTTATATCATTCTCTTCTTCTGCAGGAGTAGTATGGTAAATGAAAAAAGTAAAGTGATTATGTGAAAACAGTTGGATGTGATTGTAAGTGACTGTGGAAAGACTGGCTGTACCCTCACAGAAAGTGAATGTGTATACATGAATGTGTGTTTGTGTGATATCATAAGCAGGTACCCTCCCCTTATATTGCACATAGGTTACTTCTTTCGTGTTAACTCTTTATCACTTTTAAATCACGCTACTCTTTGTCATTTGAGATTAAATTTGAGATAAAATAAAAAGGCATCTTCATGTCTGTAGACTCAAATCACAGTCTTAAATGACCAGTAGTTGACCACTCTGTTGACAGTTGAGGTGAAATGACCATCTCTTTCAGTCATTGTTTCTTTTTTTTTTCCCTGGCCCACCCGGAGCGTGAGAGCCACTCCTCTCTTCTCCTCAATGCCCAAATGTTCTTTCATGGCTTGAATCGTGCCTTTCCCTAGGCTCTCCAACAACCCACAGCAACCCACAAAATTACCCATCATCCATCTGTAACTTTGCATGCTCTGCCTGTCTGCCCCATGCATGCCTGCCTTAGCACTCAGTGTTAACCACTTGCCTCCTCACTCCACTGTGAGAAAGAGTGGTGTAGTCCGCACAAGGAGGCCCTTCATTACATCTTCTCACAGACTTGTCTGTCCTTTCATCCTTTTTTCTTTTCATCCTTTCTTTCTTTCTTTCTCTCTTTCTTTCTTCCTTCCTTCAATCTCTCTGACCTTCACACTTTCCCTACATACTCTCAGTCCACCTCTCTTTCTCTCGTGGGATGCTTGTAGTGTCCTCGTCCTGCTCCCGAGGTTAAAGTCTGTAGAGGTCCAACACAACATGGAGCCCAATGGGGAGTGGAACGTCACGAGCAGAGCAAGATTTACTTCGTACACCAAGAGGAGCAAAAACGACAGGGAAAAATAACTAAACAAAACAACCCAAACCGTTGAGGAACAACCCAAAACGGAGGGAGATGCAAAACAAAACAACACTAAAAAGAAGACCTGGTTCGAAGCGACCCTATTTGTTTCCCCACTGCAAAATCTGACACATCTATGCACAGAGGAACCAGATGTGGGAGCAGAGGACATTTAGAGGAACAGAAAGTGGGAGGAGTTTTTGGGCGGGACTGGGTGGCGTGGGGTGGGGTGGGGTGGCGGGCGTGTGCGGTCCAGCGGCTGGCACTGAGCAGGAGGCCGAGCGCCTTGGGGAGAGGGACGGGGCTGCTCACACCCTCCAGAGCAGCAAGTGGTTGGTGCTGTCGTCCCTCCCCACCGTCTCGCTGCTGTTGGTCAGCCGGAAGTCCTCGTAGCCATCCCCGCCGCTGATGACCAGCAGGTTGGACTTGACGGGCAAAAGGCCGGAGGCGCGCCGGTGGGCTGAATCTCGTCGCTGCAGACTGCTGCTGCCCCCCTCTGAATTCTGAGCCGCGTTACCTAGTATACAAAGCACAGGGTCAGAGGTCAACGTGCAGACAGACAGAAAGCCATGAATAAATGACAGCTGACAAACAAAACCAGTATCTGTGACAGTCTTGTAGAGTTCAAATAGACGCTATTGTGATTGCGATTGCGATTTGTGGTATGATTTTTGAATGTCAATGAATTGAATCAGTTTAATATTCCAAATGTCTCTTTAATTTGTGCCACCCATGATTGGTGAGCACGCCCAGTGCACAAGAAGCACAGCACCCCGACCGACTGTGAAGCTTACCAATCAGAATTTCTGTGCCCCTCGCACACCCACCAACCAGGACTGAAATAGTCCATGAAGATGAAATGAATCAGAAGTCAGAAATGTGACAAAATGAACTGGGCACGATTATTTGTAGCTTTTGCGATTGGGTAATTGCGTTGGTTCATATTGCGATTGTGATAATAGTGCAGTCCTACTTCTCAGTCCAGTGCACCCTGTTGGAGTTCATTTTGCAATATAAACATACGAATATTTCAACACCAACAATGATTCTTGAAGTATTATCTTGAATTATTTCCCAAATGTGGCAAATTGAATTCCCCTTGTATTGATAATGTGTTCTGAAAACAAATTCTGACACATTTGGGTATTTGTATGTATAATTTTAGCTGGATTCATTTCAAAGATCAGAAAAAAGCGATCAGAAAAAATCTGTAACATCAGAATCTATTAGGGTAAAGCACCAATGGCCAGCAATGACAGACAATGTCCACCAGAGGGTGACAGTGTGCAAGAGCACATCATCCAGTACCTGTGTCTGCCTGCGGGGGGAATTTGACGTCGAACCCCTCGGGCAGCTCGATGGAGGTGAGGAAGCGGACGTGCCCCGTGTGGCCGTGCGCTGAGCCCATGGGCTGGAGGGGGCCACGCAGCGAGTTGGGGCCTGTGCTGGACAAGACCGGCGGGATGGCCAGAGTCAGCACCACGCCAGCACTGGTGCCGATCCACAGCAGGTCCTTACAGGCCAGCAGCGCCGTGATCCGCAGACACGCCGCCTTGTGCTGACGGATGATGGCGTCAGAGCCTGAGCGAACAGCAATGGAGGAACAAGACTGTGTTAGGCAGGTTTCTCACCAGATCAATCGCTGGGAAGCAAACAAAGACACGTTCTCTTAGCTAAAGAACAAACACCGAAGAGACACGCAGGTCCAAGTAGATATATTTTTTAGAAAAAGTGCTTGAGATTGATGTAGTGTTTTTAAAGTGAGCCACATACCGTACTGTCTGGCTGTTTCATTGCCATGTGCCAAACTATTTATTTCCCTAGTTCCTAGAAGGAGTTTAGTAGACTCCAGAGAGGGCCGTGTGTTGTCATTACTCTTTCTACCGCAGACATTGCTGATGTGTTAGGTGTCCACTGACCTGCCAGCATCTTGTGGACGGCGGGCGCCACATCCACCTCGGTGAGGCTCTCGTAGGTGGAGGCGTGGTACAGGCGCACCTGGGCACTGCCCTGCAGGGCCATCCACACACCCTGGCCGTAACTCACAATGCTGGTCACACACCGGCTACTGTCCTGGCCCACCTGGAATGAGTGCTGTTGAACACACACACACACACACACACACATACAGAGTAAAGTGGGTCAGACCCATTCTGTTCTGCTCCATCGAGATACAATGGCCCATGGTTCGGATCTAAGAAATGATCCACACAGCAGGATTAGTAGGAAAATATTTGACACAGACCAGACACAAAACCAAATTGCAAAATACCCTGAGCCTGTGACGTTTGATTAGCTGCGGCTTTCGCCTCGCACCCGTTACTGGTTGCATTAGTGGTTTGTGCATGAGCTCAAACTTGTTTGCCATGTGTTGGAGAGATCCATAAAGCCACGTCCAAATCTGGTAATTACACGGCTGTAAGTGAATAAATATGGATGCCGTGCACTTATCTCCAATAATGCTTAATGCAGACACGCTCTTGAGTAAAAGTGGACATAAATCTTTCACTGTGTCTGTCTATACTCTTGGGTTTCACAACCTGAATGGAAGAGCACAGTAAGTGGTTAGAACCCACTTTACTACCACTTCCCCTCTCCGCTGGGTTCTAGAACCCAACCGTGTCCCCCCTCTGCTGGGCGTTCCATCATGGTCTCACCTCCTGGACCAGTGTGCTGGTGTTGATGATCAGGACCCGGTTCTGGCAGCCGCACCACAGCTTGCCCGCCACAGGAACCATTTTGGTCACAGGGCCACCGGGGGTGCCTAAGCACAGAGTCTGGGAACTCTGAGGGTCCCAGAAACTTCCTGTGGGATGGAGAACGGGTCAGAGCTCAGAGGACAGAAGCACTCCCAGGTCGTCGTTCACAACGCAAAATCATCCCTTCACCGTTCAGTGAAAAGCAAAGCGGAGAGCAACACCCACCTGCTTCTCTCTGATAGACAATCACCTCACCGTTGGCCAGGGAAACAAAGACTTTGTTGTCAAGATACCTGCAGGGAGGAGAGAGGGGGAGATGATCCTTTTTACATGCTCTAACTCGATGGCAGTGGTCACCATGACAACAGCTGTGCTTAGCTGAGATACTCACAGGATGCACAAAATGGACGCTGAGTGCTGCATCTTCATACTGTTCTTGCGGTTGCGAATGTTGTCTGAAGACTGATAGACATGGATGCTGTGTGGAGCAAAGGATGATAAACTGTGTCATTATATCGTGTAACTATACAGTGTGGTAATCTATGCACATGATGACTACAAAGTCATTAAAATGTATGGACAATTTGTCTGAGAGGGCATTTGTAAACCCTTTACATAGATTGTCACAACCAGACCAATTGTTTATGTTTTACAGACTATTTGTTTTTGCTTTTAGGTCCATCAGTGGTTTAATACTGAGTAGAGGTGACACCGCACACTGTGATGTTTTGATTGATTACCATCCATAAACACAGAGATGACATATGGACCCTGGGAAGAGGCTTAGTGAGTCATAAATGTCAAGCTCTGGCACGATGGATGGAGAGAATATGAGAGAAAGAGGAAGAAAGGAGAGATTCCATGATTGAAAGGTGTACGTACACATGGCTCATGTTACGCCGTCAAGCTTTCTGGTAAGCTAGTTGTGTAACAATGAGAAATCTGTTCCAAACAGAAATTACTAATCACTGGAGACGAGTCTGCGTCAGCACAGTCACTCACAATCACTTGTGTTCTTTTCCATGATGCCGCTTTCACAACAACACACCTCAGAAAACAGCAGGATTTCATAATAGAAATGGACACATTTGTTATTCTGTTGATGTCACTGATGCCAGCAAATGGTCTGTTTTATATACAGTACAGCAGGGGGCCAGACAGGATGGACAGAGCTAATTAGAAAGCACAGCTGGTGAGGTGAAATATGCTCTGAAATGGACGAGGGCCTCGAGTGCTCCAGTGGGGGTGGACTGAGGTCTTACCAGCCGTCCTCAGTGCCCAGCCAGACGGAGCTCTGGTAGGCCTCGGGGTCGATGCTGAGCAGGTCCTCCAGGCTGGCGCGGGTGAAGGAGCCGCGGCTGGAGCGCCGCATGGCACGGCCGTCCATGGGGCTGTCGCTGCTGAGGCGCGGCGGTCCGAACGCGCTGGACACCGGGAACTCAGGCTCCTCCTCCGAGCTGGTGGTCTCTGTGGCCATGTCCTTGGAGCCTGCACCCTCGTCATCTGGACAAGACACAGCCAATCACAACAGAGCTTAGGTGACTATCTAATCAGCTCATTAAAGGTAAACAAAGAAAAAACTAAAAGGGGGAATTCAAAACTCAATAGTTCAAAAGTTCATTGTATTAATTTTATATATTGTAAATCATATATATATATATGATTTACAGTGTATAAAATGGTGATATCCTTCTACAGAACTTTTAGTTTTAAGCACAAAAAGCTGGTAAAGCTTAACAATTGAATCATTTGAGTGAGGGTCAAGGTCAACTGACTGCCAAAGCTGGAGGAGATGGTGGAGTGGCTGGCCTGGCTCTGCAGGGTGGACGAGGGGCTGGGCGAGTCCTCGTCGTCCGTGTCGTCGCTGTCGAAGGGCACCAGCTCCTGGTTGGCTCCGGCCGGAGGCTCACTGAGCTCCAGGGAGGAGCCAGAGATGGAGATGTGCAGCTGCTGCTGCTGGGTGGAGGGGGGGGCCGGGGCAGCATGGGACTCTGGAGCTGGAGCTGCTGGGGGGCACTCCACACGCTCCCTACTCCACACAGCACACAGGACACAGGTCATCAGAGCAGCGCCACACCAAGTTCATTTGAAGTGGTCAGCAGACTTTAGTCATTAAACATGCAAGGATGTAATCCACTGTACTTAGCAGATATAGATATATAGATTGATACTTAATTTAGGAATTTAGTGTAATGCATTAACAAAAGTATATAAATGTTTGACATTATAAATAAATACATGAAGTCCAAGCTTTAGTAATATTGGAAATATAACAGGACAGGTGCATGCTGGGAAGGCTTAAGTGTGTGTGTGTGTGTGTGTGTGTGTGTGTGTGTGTGTGTGTGTGTGACTGACCTGCCCTTGAGGCCGGGCACAGCTGCGATGCAGATGATGCGAGCGGAGCAGACGGCGATGCAGGCCTCCACTGTGGGCTCGTCGCGGATGTTGAGCAGACACACCTGCCCCACGTAGCCGTCGCTGTTGCACACCCACACCTCGTAGGTGTTCTCAGGGCAGCTGTGGCTGGGAGACGCACAGGAGAACTGGAGGGACACGGCAGAGGGTTAGAGAGTCAGGAGTCTGGACCTACAGGGACTTGTATTGGTGGAGATCTTCTGTAGAGGTGAGCAGTGGATGGTCTGTCTCACCTGCATCCCACTGCGGGTCTTCATGATGGGGATGGCCTTCAGGAACTCTGGGTCCCACTGGTCTTTGTTCATGGCTTCACAGAGCAAACACATAAAGAACAGGGGACAGTTAGACAGCATGTATTCCCAATAAAATACTTTTTTTGGACTCAGCAACAGAAAGGAATAACGGTGTCCCTGAGTATCATATGATTTACATCTGGAAGATAAAAAAAACACAAAATTGCAATTAAATTGGAATCACTAAATGGGATGTTAAGGAGATTATGTAAACCCCAGGGTTCCTGAATTTCTCAGTTAGTATGTCTTTATTGCAATGGCCTACTGCTGGAGGTGCCTCTCTTACCCAGCTTCTTCTTGGCCTCCTCAAAGGCCTGCTCAAAGTTGCTGCGTGCCTCTGGGCTGCTGAACTCGAAGATGAAGGTGCTCTCGGCCGAGGCGGTGGTCAGCTCCACTTTGGTGGGCAGGAATGTCATGCTGAAGGCCAGAGACTGCTTCTCAGCCAGCTCCCTGTGCACTGCGGCCATCAGGTCCTTAATCACATCATCCAGATTCTACACAGAGAGACAGAAACCAGTTACAATTCACAACATAAAATGTGGACAATGGACAACAGTACTATGTGCCAGAGGGTGGTAGAGTAAGAAACTTTATGCAGGTTACCTACAGTATGTGAATTTAAAGGAGGCTCTGTGTCGCTTACCTGATGGGGGAAGCTAAGTGTCTCTGATAGTTTGCTGATCTGACCCAGTGTGCTTAAGTCCTCATCCAAACGGCCAATGGTCTTCTGGATGTTCTCTCTGTTGGTGGCCTGGTTAGAACCTATGTGTAGAAGAGGAAACCAAAGCAGAACATGAGACAACAATCTTTCTTAAACTCAATCTCCCAGAATCCTCTACTTATAACCAAGTTGCTTTTCTCACCTTTCACCATCTCCACATCCTCCAGTGGCAGCTTCCATAGGAACTTATATTTACTCGAGGTGTCAATAATGCTGGCCGCTGTATATCTGTGGGAATCCAGACAGGAGGAATACAGGTGAGTGGTCACATAACAAAGCGTTAAAAAACCATCACATAATATATAATAAGGTAATGCTGCATGGTTGGCTTATCAAAAATCATTACACAAAATACATTATGAACTGAAACAAATTACTACGATGTATCAGAGAGTGCTATTTATGAGTTTTCTTCTAGCTCTTACGGGCAGCCGTGGCCTACTGGTTAGCGCTTCGGAATTGTAACCAGAGGGTTGCCTGTTCGAACCCCGACCAGTAGGCACCTGAGCAAGGCACCTAACCCCTCACTGCTGCCTGAGCGCCGCTGTTGTTGCAGGCAGCTCACTGCGCCGGGATTAGTGTGTGCTTCACCTCACTGTGTGTTCACTGTGTGTTGAGTGTGTTTCACTAATTCACGGATTGGGATAAATGCAGAGACCACATTTCCCTCACGGGATCAAAAGAATATATATTTATATACTTATACTCTTCTAGAAAATCCATCTGAAGGTACACTAGAGTACTCTTCGTTTATGTGCTATTGTGAGTGTTTTGTTTAGAGATACTTCCGCTACAATCAATGTTTCCCCCTGACACAAAAAATGTAAAAAAGTCCAGTAATTACATTAACCACTCAATAATTTACTCAACATTTCTTATTTTCACATTTAAACCTAATTGTCTATGATTCTTTTTCCAGCTTTGCTAGATTGGAGGCTAAAATGGACCTCAGCATGTGAACAATAGTTCTCTAAAATTGTCATGTTTGTCAATTAGAAGGCTTGTAAACCAGTGCTATAATAATAGACTCACAGGGCCTACAATAAAATTTCTATTAAACCTAGTGTGTGTATGAGCAACAGTGAGTGCTTGAGTTATTGTGTGTGTGAGTGTGTGTGTGCGCATGTGTGTGTGTGTGTGTGAGTGTGTGTGTGAGTGTGTGTGTGCGCATGTGTGTGTGAGTGTGTGAGTGTGTGTGTGTGTGTTTGTGCGTGTGTGTGTGTGCGTGTGCGTGTGCGTGTGTGTGTGTGTGCGCATGTGTGTGTGTGAGTATGTGAGTGTGTGTGTGTGTGTGTGTGTGCGCATGTGTGTGTGTGAGTATGTGAGTGTGTGTGTGTGTGTGTGCGTACTCACAGGCTCATGGAGCTGCGGCGCAGAGAGCCAGACTTCCTCTTGAGCGTGGTGCAGATGAGCAGGTCGCTGAAGAGGAAGAGCGAGCGGTCCTTCTTCCCGCCCACTGTTTTCTGCACAGTGCCAGGGGGAGGAAGCCAGAGTCACCACGGAGCCATTTTCAACCCCATTCAGACGCACAGAGCACCCAGGAAGAGTGCACTCAAGCGCCTCTGCACATATAAATGTGTGTATAAATGTGCACACTTACCGCCTCCATCACCATCTCCTGACGCAGGAACTTCCTCTGAGGGTTCATGATCTAGAGGAGAAAACAGGATCACTCATATGAAGATCACCCCAGGGGCTGACTCTGAGAACAATCAGGGTCCAATTCTGCTCTTATGGGTACAGTGATACGGCATCATACTTGCTGGCACAGACACAGATATCAGTCAGGCTGTGGTATGTTGGTTATGGAAGGTTTACGTGATTAAATTCGGTGACGTAAGACTAGTCCTCTTAGTTGATGATTGATGCTCTGTGCTGTGTGGTTATCATTAAATGTAATATGAGCGATGTTTTAATGTTTAGTTGATGTCTCACATGCTCCACTCCCTCGATGTGGGCTTCGATTTCCTGCATGACGCGGGTCTCCCGCTCCACTTCCTCCGCACTGCGCCGGCCCTTGTTGATCCGCTCTGCCAGCCGCTTGATGTTCCTCTGGGCGTCCAGCAGGAATGGGTGGTCAGGGTGGTCCTCAGGGGTGTGTTTCAACAAGTCCTGCCCCACCACACACACACACACACACACACACACAAATGTTTCAGTACAGGGAGGATGCAAGCTCTACAGTCTCTGATAACCTATGTGCCCTGATGTACAGATGACTTACCTTGACCAGCAGCTCGTAGCGAGGGATGCGCTGGACAGGTTTGATCATCAGGTCACCGAGGGCCTGCTTCTCTTTATTCTCACGCATGCTTTGCTGGATTGACATTAGAGGAGGGGGAGAAACAGATGAGAGAGGAAGAAAGAAGAGAACGACAAAAAAGAAACGGACAGAAAGGACCGCAAGCAAGTATTTAAATACTTATACATCAGAACTCAGCCAACACAGATTCTTCTGCAGAATTATAGTATAGTCAGAATAGAATTATAGATTCTATTATAGAATTATAGTCAGCAGAGTTAGAGTCCTATGTCTTCAAGTGGGCATCATCTTCCTTATGGTGATGTTAGTGTCCCCTAGAGTAAAGCTTAATTAGTGTAATTGTAGACCACAGCCACCAGGGGGCATAGTGACTCACACTATGGCAGGAGACAGGCCAAGCAGCATAAATGGTTTTCGGAAATTCTGAGCACTTTAAGTTGATGAGAGGTCCTAGCCAAAAACACTTGTGAAATTGTTTTTATAAGTCCGGTCTTAATGCGCCTCGCTGCCTCTCTGCTCTACTGCGGCGAAACCTCCTGAGACGCAGACCAATTTAAAATGAGCCCCAGACTGTGTCATTGACAAAATGTCTGGAGGCATTTTCTACATCCAAGAAATATGAGTCCTCTGCAGGAATGTTTTTTTTCCAAGTCTTGATTCATACTTTGCTTGCAACTTCGCAAGTTGACAAAATCCTTCAAGAGAAATGTCTGACCCTTTAATGCCAGCTGAAACTGAATTCACTGAACTCTGCCAAACATTCCACCTCCAGGAATCAGTGATCGATGGTCTCTTTCCATTGAACCTCACTATATATGATTGCAGAAAGCATGTACACACATCACACAAACACACACATTTTTACGCCCACACACATGGAGAGAGAGAAATATATATATATATAGAGAGAAAGAGAGAGGGAGATGGAGCTCTCATATAGAGATATAACACTCTAAACTGACCTCTCACACATGTGTACTTTAAAACACACAAAACGTACCTCCAGAAACTTTAGGAATGCAGGTTTGGCCTCCTTGGCGATCCTCACAGCATCTTTGGCATTCAGAAAGTTGTCAATGTAAGCAGAGTAAATATTGGCCAGGATCTCTTTGGAGAACTGTGTGTGTGGTGGTGGGGGAGAGAGAGCAACAGAGACAGCACAATGAAAACATGACATACACACTCTAGAGCATCATTTCTAAAGGTCAGGCTGTTATGTAACGGCCATACGATGAGGGCTGTCACGCCAAACTGCTGAGAACGCTGACCGTAATGGCCCTCAAGCTTGTGATTGGAGGCCAAGTTCATGTAGTGTGTGTTCCATCATGGCCTGTTTTCCTCTATCTGTGTACGGTCAGGAGGTGTGTGTGGTGACTGCTTTTTTGCTGTGTTTAGTCTGCGAGGAGGTCTTTAAAGAGCGGTGTGTGTCTGCGTGCTGTGATAGCCTGGCTCTTGGATGGCGGACGGCCGTTCATCACGGGAGTCGCTGACACCTTAACGCCTCTGCTGTCACTGTGAGTGGGAGGCAGTTTACACAGCAGCAGCAGCACATCACAGGTACAGAGACGCAGCAGGGGAGAGGGGATGAAAAGACATGAGAGAACAGAGGAGAGAGGAGGAGATGAAAGGAGGGATGAACACCCGTAGAAGAGGCGCCAGAGAGAGCAAAGAGACAGAAAAAAAAGACTGAGAGAAATCATGGAAACGAGAAAAAAGAGGAGTCAGGGAGAACATCCAAGCCATGAGGCAGAGAGAAGAGAGCACAGAGAGACAGAGAGAGAAGACGACAACCCCAAATCAGAGAGAGAAAGTGATATACAAATCTCATAAACCCATATTTAGCATCAAAAAGGACATAGATAACATATCAAATGTTGAAAATAAAAATGTTGACTATTTCATGGAAAATATATGTTCATTTTGAATTTAAAACTCTTCATTTAACAACATTCTGTAAATGTTTAGGAACTGAGGAGACCAGTTGGTAGAGTTTTGAGAATTAAATGTTATATAGGATGCCCGATATAGGATTTCAGTTGTGCAACAGTATGGGGTATTCTTAAATCATGTTTTTCATTCCATGGTGCACCTAATTTGACAGGTCTGGACAGCAGACATGCCATTTTAGCACCTGGAGAAATACTGTAGAAGAAAATTCATTTTGGCATTATTTTCCTGACGTATTCAAGGTCTTCCCTGGAAAAGACATTGCCTGGATGGCTGTATATGTTGCTCAAAACCTGTATACATCATTCAGAATTGATTGTGCCCCAGATGTGCAATATGCCCATGCTGTAGGCACTAATGCACCGACACACCATCATAGATGTTGGGTTTCGAACTGAGCACTAAAACAAGTTGGATAGGTTGGATACTTGGATACTTCTCCGCTTTAGCCCAAATTTCTGTATCATGTCTAAATACAACTTTGGCTGTTGCATGTTAAAGTTTACACTAGCTAGCATTTGTGAATTGAGTATCAAACTGTGTTCATAGACAATGGTTATTAGAAACAGGTCTGAAGTGTTTGGGAAGTTCATCATCGACAGTACATAATATCATTAAAATATTCAGAGAATCCAGAGAAATCTTTGCAAACAAGGGATAGAGCTGAAAAACAATATTGGATGGCCGTGGTCTTTTGGACCTCAGATGGCACTTCATTAAGAATTAATGTTTTTCACCATTTGTCCACACAGGTTTCCACAGAGTAATAAATACCTCTACATCTTTACTTCTAAGAGACTGCCTCTCTGGGATGCCCCTTTTCATACCCAATCATGTTGCCAGTTACCCTAATTAGTTGTGAAACATTCTGCTACCCCGTCCCAACTTTTTTTGAAACATGTTGCAGGCATCAAATTCAAAATGAACATATAATTTCCATGGAATAGTCAACATTTTCATTTTCAACATTTGATATGTTGTCTAATCCCACTCTCTTTTCTCTGTCTCAACAACATACACAGACCTGATGGAGAAGGCTGCTGCTCCACCTACTATACAGCACATGCAGCAAAGTACCCTGCAGGTCCACATGTCTACTAGTGTGTGTGTGTGTGTGTGTGTGCGCGTGTGTACTGGTGTTTATTTACATGAGTGTGTAAAGTACCCTGCAGGTCTACAGGTCTACTAGTGTGTGGTGTGGTGTGGTGTGTGTGTGTGTGTGTGTGTGTATGTGTGCGCGTTTGTGTACTGGTGTCTATTTACATGTGTGTGTGCATTGTTAAAGAGAGAAAGAGGGCGAGGAGTGAGAGTTAGCAAGCGCAGAGGTATATACTGTAAACACACACACCACCTAGCTGGTGGATGCTGAGCTGCCCGTGAGGACAGAGACGTCATCTCTCTCTCTCTCTCTCTCTCTCTCTCTCTCTCTCTCTCTCTCTCTCTCTCTCTCTCTCTCTCTCTCTCTCTCTCTCTCTCTCTCTCTCTCTCTCTCTCTCTCTCTCTCTCCTCTCTCTCTCTCTCTCTCTCTCTCCCTCTCCATCTCCATCTCCATCTCCATCTCTCCATCTCTCCCTCACCCCGCCGCTCTCTGACAGGCATGTCAAAACTGTGTAGGGCCACAGGGCCTGAGCGCTCCTTCGCCACACACACACGGATTACACGGGTCAAAGGGGATTACAGACACACTCCCACTCATAAACACAAAAATGGACACACACACACACGCACACGCACACACACACACATTCCACCTTTGTGGTAGTGGGGGATGAAGAAAACAGGAGTAAGAAGGCCCACATGTTAAACTACAAAAGAACACTTTCCTCTCATTCAAACTTCTTAAAAGAAAAAAAAAAAAACGGAAAATAACATTCTAGTCGCAGAATTTGAGGACTCCGATGCTTTTCACTTTCTTGTAGTTCATGATATAGGATCAATTCAGCCCAGTCAAGCAAGGTTGTTCTTCTCTCTTCTTTTCATGAAAAAGAAGAAGGGGTGATCTGAGTCTTGGCAGACTTGGCAGAAAAGGTGACACTGGCCATTCACCTCCTTCTACGCACCAACACCATCTCACACCATTTCTTTCTCTCCCTCTTTCTCTCCATCTCTTGGCTTCAACAAAGCCTCCATTGAGAAAGAGATGATGGCGAGCAGCAGGAACTGAACTGATGTGCCCCCGCCAAAGTGGGCTTAGGAGGAGGAGGGCGGCTCACTGTCTAGATAACCGGCTCTTTGGGGATATTTCAGACACCACTAGCACACACCAGGGGAGCTTCACTTATTAACCACTAGGCAGGGTTCCATGAAGCAGGCTTTCCTACACTGTGAGGACTCGGAGTACAGACTACACAGGGAGGAATTTGAGACATGGCTGGGGAAGCTCAGATATACAGGTAGCCACTAGATAGGACACTAGAAACATGCCAGACGAGGGCCAGATATGGGCCACAGGCGGCTGTCCTTCGGGTCAAAACGGATGCATATATAAATCACCTGACTGTGCACCTGACCACTCGGCAGCTGTGAGGAGGGAGATGACATGCATTCATTCATTCAGCAGCAGGGCAGTGACGGTGCGCTGAGCAGGCTCCAGCCTGACCGGTGTTTTATAAGCCTGTTTCATAAGCAGCGCTGGCCGCAGGGGGCTCCTGCCTCTTCCCTGGGGCACGGGGAGGTGTGGATCTGGGGTGAAACAGAGGGCTGCCTCTGGGTGGGGGGGTTGGTGGATGGGGGAGTTGGAGAGTTGCGTGAGAACGGACATAGACTCAGGAGAAAGACACAGAAGATTGGGGGGATGGAGATGGTGGTGGGTGGTGGGTGATGGGTAATGTGCATGGCACGCACCTCCACCCTGGCAGACGGGGAGACACACAGGCGCGCCCCTCTCCCGTGTGTGACGCCTCTGCACTGCCCCTGATGCCACCCTTCCCCCACTGACCCGCTGCTGTCGGTGGGGGGGAGGGGCCGGGCGCTAATTAGACGTATCGTGGGCGGCTAACGACTCTGTGACGAGGCCCACCGCTGAGTGCTGCAGCAGAGGCACCGCTCTCCCGTGTGGAGCTCACCCTGGGCTTGTGTGTCTGACTACAAGCTGTGGCACACACAGGCTGTCTGAACCTGAACAAAGCAGGGTCATAAATACAGACTGTCTCCATCACTGGCCTCCTCCCACACACAAAATACACAAAGAAAACCCCACACTGCAACAGAGTCATTTCAATGATGATTTTCACATAATTAGTAGGCGCTTTCTAGATGTTTTGGTCTTGAGAGTGCTAAGAGACTGAATAGTTTACGTTTCACTGTGAGGTTGAGGTGACCTTGCCTTCAACCCAGTCACATTTTGGACGTGCTTTTAGAGTTTTGTACCCATTGACTAAATGTTCTTCCCTGGAGAAGTGATATGATTTTACGGTGCAGGGCAGATTTATGCTTAGCTCTGCTGAGCCTGTGAATTGAATAAGGATTTGATGAGGGCAATGATGTGAGTGCAGTCTATCAAAATCACACCTCCACATTAAATGTAGGGACAAAATGTAATGCTTTCAATAGGGCTGCAACAATTACTATAATAATTTGCTAGTCAGTTTTTGACATTTTTAAGGAAAATACCTCAAAATTGTCTGATTGCACCTTCATAAACTTGAATATTTCAACTTCACATAGGCTATTCCTCTAGGACAGTACTAAACACATTTGGTGTATGGACAAAACAAGGCATTTGAGGGCATACTCTTGGGCTTTTGGAAATATTGAACAAAAATGTTCCACTGTTTTCTGACTTTAATCACACAACTAATTGATTAACTAATAAAATAATAGACAATAAAGTAAGTAAGTTGCAGCCCTAGTTTTCAATACTGTTGATTTTCTGGTGGAGCCAGCAAACTATAGCCAATATATGACAATGAAATGTTGGATGATGCTGTACAGGTCATAAATGAGTGTAATCAAGTTGAATGTATATGGTATGGCTGGAGTTTGAGCAATGTGATGTAGATAGTTCATAAAACTTTCATAGGAAAGGATAATAAATATGGATGCCTTTGTTACGGCATGAAACAGTTTCCTAAAGTGATCTTTTCAGTCCCATCTGGACATTATGCTCTGTAGAGAATGATAATAAAAACATGTAGCTGGAAGGACCGACAAACTAATAAGCCGAGAGGCAGAGGTGCTTTTTACAGCTAATCATGCCTGTCATTCTTCCCATTAAATATTACCACCTCTCCGTCTCAAACACTAAGGTGTTTCTTGTGTTTGATAGCATAAACATGTTACATATCATAGCAATAATACTGATTGGTTTCCATGGAGAAAAGGATGTTGGTCAAATAAGGGTTTAGATTCAACAGGAAGTATGTGAGTCAGCCAGCTCAAACCCAGAGCTCTCCCTCAGCAGCTTGGCAACGACCGCGCACATCATCTAATCACACCTGCACGGCCAGATCAGCGGTCACTCACCGACTCGACGAGGAGGTGTCCCACGATCTGCTTGTCGTGCCAGTCATTGACGCAGCTCACCACCTGATCCAGGAACTGCTCGTGGTGGTCCAGGATCTCGGGGATCTGGAAGAACATCTCGTCCACCAGGGAGGGGTCCACCAGTGGCGAGTTCTCCGGGTGCTTCAGCGGCCTCATGTAACCCTGTCACACAGGGCACAGAGAACACCACCTCCACAACTGACCAGCACAAGGACACGACAGCTGGACATAACCATGTCTGAGAACTTGAGACTGGGCATGTTTTCATGTGCGAAGACTACTACGCCTTCAGTCATAAAATAACGTACCGTAATGCAATCAAGGCAGTATTAGATAGTAGAAAATTACAAACATGCATACTCTACTGGAATCCTTCTATATCATAAACAGGTCGTTACTGTTGTCTGGATGTAAGCTCCACATATGAAACAGGTTTCATGACCCACTCGAGTGTGTATACAGTATGCAGTATGTGTAGAGTATACATGTGTGTATGTGGAAAATTACAAACATGCATACTCTACTGGAATCCTTCTATATCATAAACAGGTCGTTACTGTTGTCTGAATGTAAGCTCCACATATGAAACAGGTTTCATGACCCACTCGAGTGTGTATACAGTATGCAGTATGTGTAGAGTATACATGTGTGTAGGTGATTGTGCATGTATACATATGTGTGGGTGTGTGTTTGTGTGTGTGTGCACGTACACATGTGTGTGGGTGTGTGTTTGTGCACGTATACATGTGTGTGGGTGTGTGTGCGCATACTTGTGCATACATGGGCTGCTCTGGGACAGGCTTGATGAAAGGAAATACCTCCCTCCCCCCATGGGGCCTTTACTGAGGCACATCAGGCCTAAAGTATCTGCCCTTTCATTTTTCAAAGCACAGGATATGAACTCTCTCTCTCTCTCTCTCTCTCTCTCTCTCTCTGACACACATACACGTGTAGGGAATGTGATGCACTCCTTCAATTGCTCTTCCTTTTAGTGCCCCATGCTCTTAAAAGCACACATTTCTCCAAAAATTCAAATCCTTCATCATCTTGGTGTGTGTGTGTGTGTGTGTGTGTGTGTGTGTGTGTGTGTGTGTGTGTGTGTGTGTGTGTGTGTGTGTGTGTGTGTGTGTGTGAGAAACAGGAGAAGCGGGGAAAGCAGATGAGCTCAGCACGCCCCCACAGCCACAACCACCCTCCCTCCCCATCCTCCTAGCTTCCAGCAGGCCACCACAGCAGCCACAGCAGAGGCAGCAAACTCTCTCCAGCCCCCCCCCACCCCACACACACACACACACACGCACTACCACAACCAGTGTCCCAGCAGCACTCATCTTCTGTGGGAGTCTCAGGCTGAACCAGCAGATGACATGGGGCTCATTGTCAGCATGCTAGCTGCTCATGCTCATGTGTGTCCCAGCATGAGAGGCACGCTGGGACCACATGACGCAGAGAAAGGGAGTCATTACCCTGCGGGTGAGCGCGGAGGCTTGTCCATTTTCTCCGAAAACAATACTGTCGCTGAGGTCAGACAATCTGGAGTTAGGAATGTAAATGAGCTCATGGTGACTGGAGCAGCTAGTCATGATGAATGACACAAAAACATGACCAATGGGCTCACAGCATGATGAGAAGAAACCGTGAGAACAACCAATAGGACTGCTTGCTGAAGGAGGTTGGATTTGGAGGCGGGGGAGGACACTGATGTGCCTCACTGCAGTCCCTGCTCACCTTGTAGCCATGGTGACAACGCGAACAGCAGCCACCACAATAGCAGCCACTTTCTGCACACGCAATCGCTAGCAACGAGCGAGTCAGCGGAGAACATCACCGTAAGGACGGATGGGAGCTCTCGCCTACACTATTCTGCTGGATCACTAGTGTCTGAAAACACTGGGAATGAAGAGGCTTGTAATGGACTACAGTACTTACACATATGCTCTAACATCACCACACACACACAAATACTCTCACACACAGACGCACACACACACACACACACACAAAGCCACATTCAGTCTGCTGTTATATAACATGGGTTATCAAAGGTCGGCAGAAGGGCAGTGGGGTCAATCCAATCCTAAATTAAAAGGAGATGAGGCCACACATAGCACTCGATGGGGATTACAAATGTACAGAGGGCAGACCATCAAAGCGTGACCTCCAATCTTCCACTCAGATTGTGTGTGTGTACTTGTGTGTGTGTGTGTGTGTGTGTGTGTGTGTGTGTGTGTGTGTGTGTGTGCGCGCGCATGTGTTGTATGTGTATAGCAGACATAATTTGCTTGCATTGTGAAAGAAACCTGCTTCATATATGGAGTGTGTGTGTGTGTGTGTGTGTGTGTGTGTGTGTGTGTGTGTGTGTTACACTTGAGCCCTGCTCTCACCTGGATTAGTGTCCTCAGAGACTCCACATACGACTGTTCAGTGTCCAGTAAGGTCATCACCACATGTCTTCTCATGTCCTGCAGAGGGAGACAGCAATGTTAGGACCATGTGGAACAAACATATGGTACACCACACATGTGTCTTATATATTTCTTTTGATAAAAAGCTTATTACACAGTATACAAATCAGTTAAGGAACCAACCATTAAAAGATAGCCATCAGCATTATAAGAACCATACATGGTAATCCATTTATTCAAAACAGTAATCTATCTCTCTCTCTCTCTCTCCTACTCACCCACCCACACATACACACAAAGCACGCTGTGATGCAATTTGGCTTGGCCCTAATCAAAATAGGAGTTTCCTGTTTACTGGTTTGCATCTGCACACTGGGCCACATAACTGTGTGTTTCCTCCAACGACAAGATAAAAGCCTGTACTTTACTGCAGTGATTCTCTCTCTCTCTCTCTCTCTCTCACTCTCACGCTCTCACACACACACAAATGTACACCACATGATGGAGCCATGAAGCTACACTTTGTGGTTGCATGAGGGACTGTACTGTGTCCACGGCAGGCTGTACATCAGGCGTGCCCCTGGGAAGCAGAAGCAGGACTCTGTGAGTGACAGCGGTAGGGGGAAGACAGGGGTGGACGTCTTCAGCAAGCCACAAGCAGACTCAGTAATTGTGCACAACCAAGTGAATGGCAAACATTCCCTCTAACAGGCCAGCCAATGCAGCACAGTTAATTGGGAATGTCTATGGAGGCAGAGCTGGCAGCACTATTAAAGTTTTGGGAATCTCCCATTAACCAAAACGGCATTCTCTGGCTTTGGGCTGCTGTTGGGAGATTGAGATGAGGCCACAAGGTATTTATGCGTAAGAATCTAAAAAAGGGCCAGTGCTCGGTCAAAGGCTCGCAGGTCACACGGAGCTCTGTGGTAGGGACGCACAGAGAGTCCAGTGTGGTTTGAGGTGCCTCACTCTCCCTGCTCAGCTTACACTCTCTCACACACACACACACACCGCCCTCCTCAGACCTCTGTTGATAAGGATCGTCTGGTGCCACGGAATGAGAAGCGCAGTGACTGGAGGTTCTTTCTGGGGCTGAGAAGAGATCATCGCATCAGCACTGACTGGGAATAAAATCCTCCTCCTCATTTCTAAGTTCAGCTCCAACAGAACACTCAGTGCTCGATTTTATAGACTTCATCAGGATCAATTATAATACTCTCAGCATAGAGTACAGCAAGACGTCCTCTTAAAAACAGAATCCCCTCTTCAGTCCGCTTAATCATCATCTCAGAGAAAGACCACACTTATAGTCTTGACCACATCTATATGCAGACAGGAAAGCAGGCACAGAATCAATGCTATTTAAAATCGATGGGGAGGGTGAACGCTGAAACTTAGAAAAAGGAGTGAAAGATGAAAAGAGAGGAAGAGAGCTAGAGGTCATGACAACCCAGTGGCGCAGCAGGAGCTAAACGAGCCTAAACGGCTAGATCTGCGTGAGTCACACTGACAGAGATACCCTGGCCACTCTCTCTTCTTCCTCTTGCCTCCCGCCAGGAAAAAGAGACCGCTAACCTGGCGTCTGTGTGGTGATTGGTGCCACCGTTAAAAGTGCTCTCCAGAACCGATTCCATTCCTGCCGAGCACCGGGCGGTAATTGGTGCGGCGGCCACATCGGACACGTGCTGCGCTTCACGTGTGAGAGAACCTGCTGACCCCCATCCCCCCCTACACCTCCATAAGATGATTGTCTTTTTATACCTCTTGACTTCAGTCTGACTTCACATCGCTGAGTCATCCCATTCACATGGCCAAAGCACCCACAGCCTAGCCAGGCCCATAAACAAAGCGCTGGCAGACTTCATCCGCGAAAAAGGTAATATGTACTTATTACAACACAGGGTCATACGGTTTCAATCGGGGGCACATAGGGAACAAACAGAGGTGCAATGGAGGAGAACCCTATACAGAAACAGATGGGGTGTGAGAGAGAGAGGGAAGAGAAAGAAAGAGAGAGAGTGAGAGAAGAGAGAGGGAAAATGAGGGGGGTTAGGGGTAGAAAGTTTTATTAACTGCTATGTGATCTTGGCAACACTGGAGTTACACTAAGGCAAACAGGAATAGAACTTTCCAGAACTTCATGTGGACCTGAATGAGCGTAATGGTTTACTTAAAATAAACACAGCAGATGAGGCAACATGACTGGCATGTATATCTTAAGGACCAGGTTGCAAATGAGACCAAAAAAAGTAGGGCCACCAGCGAGAAAACAACAGCCTGAGAGTCCCTGCTGATTAGTGTGCCCTTACCCATCTGGTCTGTCAAACACACTCACGCACACACACACACTCACTCTCTCACACACACTCACTCACTGCTGCTTTTTGTAAATACCAATCTCCTCTGCTCCAGTGCTTTGGGCGGAGTTCTTTTGCATTCTTTCCTCCCTTGCCACCCAACAATAATAAATACTGGCCTAAAAATAACTGAAGATGACACTGAGACTCCACTTCCAGCGCTCTGCTCTGCTATCCCAGTGGCCCCAGCAGGTGGTGGGCCGGAGACCAGAATAAACTTACTCAGGTGAGCCTCGCTCAACAGCTAAAGGGCCACATTCTTCTTCAGAAAAAAAAAAACCTCTCACACTGAGAGTACTGCATCCAGCAGCAACAACTTCTTACTACTTGCCTGAAAACATGTCTGGGACAAATAATTTGTTTTAATTTTATAAGCTAACGAGGGCCATCAAACTTGAAGCTAGCACTACTAAAACAACATGGAGTAGCATGCTTTGACTGACTGACAGCCTCTTAACTCTGGTTGTGTCGAGAGCATATGTAACATGGCATGACGAACATAGTCGCAGGCATGTGACCATTGCCCTCAGTTTCTATTAGGGGGTCCCTGTTATGACTGTTCCCTCCAAGCACCCCCCACACAATGGCATGATTATTATGACACATAATTGTAATGCAATTTAGCCTGCTCGCGGTGCAAAGCCCCACTGCCCACCCCCAGCAGTGCGACCGTGTATTAGTGAAAACACAGAGTTCACCACGGCATGAAGGAGGTCAAGTCCAGCTCCTGACAAAATATCAACACGGCCATCCACATTTCTTTGTGCTCGCTCTTACATAACCTAAAAAGGTGCTTTGTGCACGTTTATTACATATGCACATAATGGCCTGCTGTACTAAGTGGCGGCGTAATTGTAAGTACTTCATTAAACAGGAGAATATTCCTGATGGCCCTCGGAGAAAAGATGAGGTGAAATGGCACGGCTCTCTTGGGGGAGAGAGAATGGGCTTCATGCGGTGCGAATTATGGACATTTCTCTACTGCGTTTGAGAGAACATGGCATTAGCTCATCGGGTGGATCGGCTCCATTTATTCCATAGATAGAGAGAGAGAGAGAGGGGGGGGGGGGGGAGAGAGAGAGAGAGAGAGAAAGAAAGAGAGAGAGAGAGAGAGAGAGAGAGAGAGAGAGAGATGGTATAGGGGTCTAGGTGGAAAAAGAGACTGAAGTGGTAGACAGGACATTTTAGAAGTGCTTTCCAAAACAAGGCAGGATGAAGAGACCGAGTAGACATTTAAAAGCTACTGAAGCAGATGTTGTGAAATACCCTAAGAAATCTGTTGGGGCCAGATAAAAACACCAGCAACAGTAATTCCACAGAAGACAAGCCGACAATTATAAGATATTTATACTACAAAAGCAATACACAGCGTACGAAAATGAGAATGCTTTCTACTAATAGCACGTATTACGTGTATTCAAATTGCATGGAAGAGCATACTCGGTAAAACTACTGTCATTCATGGCTGTTGGCTGAATACAGAAGATGGCACTGAAGGCCTAGACGTTACTGTAAGTAAATAAACCTTTAGAGATTTTATAGACAGAATCGTAATCACACACACACTAACCTCAGCACATAGCTTAAACATATCTCCTTCGCCCTTTCCCCCATATCTCACAGAGGTGAGCTCTCGAATGCCCTATGCACTACCAGCCCGTATCCCTCAGTGTGGGCGCAAACCCGATTTGCCCATGCAGAAAACATCTCTATCCTAATATGCCTCCATTCTGTTGGGTCACTGAGGAATGTGGCAGTAAGGTGAGGGCAAGAGCGAGGCAGGGGGTGGGGCAAACGGCTGCTGAGTAAGGGGAAAACGAGAGGCGGTCAATCCTGCTTGGGTCCAAAGGAGATTGCGCTGAGACTAGAATCACAAGCTCAGAGCCAAACGTGAGTGTCCCCTCCCAGCTTTGGGATGCTGGGTTTGGAGCAGCTATTGGGTGACCCAAAAGAAACAGAAATGCGTGGGAACTCAGAGAGGTGGGCCAAATGAACCCATGATAAAATAAAGACATGCATTTACGTGGTCTAGCACAACAGCTGGGAGTAATATGAATATCAAAGACAAAGTTGTAAGCCGTAATGAACGGGGTCCTTGAAGCAGGTCACACCACAGAACCTTCTGATGTAGCAATGTAAGTACCTATGTCAGGAATCAAACTTACAACCCTCAGACTGCCCAGGAGCAGAGAATAGTTAAGCTAAACGGCCCTAAACCGTTTCCCAATCATTCTCTAGGGCAGTGCTCAGGGGCGTCACTAGACCTAGAACTGCACTGGGGCACAAGCCGCCCTAGGGGAGTCCGGGTGCATGCTCCCCCGGAAGAACATTATAGATTTTAATGTTTAGATGCATCAATCTGGTGCACTTTGGAAAGAAGAGGTTAGACTTGATTATTTCTTATATATTATGGACAGGGTAGGAATTTCACGGCGGCCACTACGGCCATGGCCATCGTAGCCCCTTGAGTTGGCCGTGAAGCCCCTTTGAAAATCAGAGGTTTACAGGCCACGGTGGCCTTGGTGCCCCCTTCTTTCAATATTCTGCTTTGCGTCCTACTAATAGCGATTTTTATTTAGCCTGTGGCCTGTCAAAATAATCTTAGCATTCACAGCGCAAATGAATTTAGTCTTTTACGCAGTGGAGAAAGTGACAGCGCAAGAAAGTGCGTCCAAATTCACCCATTCTTTTCAGTTGAACTACTCGCGAAGTAGCCTATTCATCACACAGACATCACAAGAAAGAGCTTTTTCTCAGCTTTTAAACAATGTTAGCCGATAATTGCTGTGTTGAACGGTTCGCAAGAAAAGTAAATAATATAATTCAATTTAATCATGCTGTAGCGTGTCTTAAGTTCCTAAAAGTAATGGTCTAAGTTTCTAATGTGTATATGGTTATGATAGGCTCTGTTACCTGGGCCAGGGTTGGGGTACGGCCCCCTTCCGGGGGTAATGTGGTAGTTTTTGGGGGAAAACAGTAGGAAGATTACGATGAGGTGTGTGTGAGTTGGAGCTCCTATACGTGAGTGTAAAACTGGTTCTTGTGGCTGGTGAGCTAGCACCAATGAAAGGGAGAGGGCAGCTCATATGGACTGTGGGGGGACGGAAGATGAGACACACTGTGTGGGTAGCGGAAGTACAAGATGCCTGTATTTTAGGCTTGGACTTTTTGCGGGAGCAGGGCTGTCAGTTAGACCTGGGGAAAGCCACACTGAGCTTTAGTGATAGGCAGGTGGTGCATATGAGACCGCTGGATTCCCAGCTCGCAGCTACACACACAGCCGGGCCTCACAGGTGCTGTGTGGGGGAAGGCAAACAGACAAGGGCAGCCAGTTCGTACCTGTCGGAGCCTCGGCTATGCCCTAAGCCAGCCACACGTAGCCTGGACTTTCCTGTCGGGCTGACGCCATCTGCGGTGGAGGGCTGTGAGGGTCTGCATAAGAGCGAAGCGAAAAAAGGATGACAGCTCTGCGCGAGGTCTGGCAAAGGAGTGCCGGACACTTGGATTCTGAACAGCAGGAGCGACTATGGCAGCTGCTGTAGAGTTCCGCGACTGCTTTTCATGTGACGAGGAGCATAATTGACACGGGTGATGCTGTGCCTATACGGCAGCGCCCACGTCGCCTCTCCCTGGGCCGACAAGACGTAGCGGAGCAGGCTTTGGAGAAAATGCAGCGAGCCGGCATAATAGAGCCCTCTGAGAGCCCCTGGGCATCACCAGTCGTGATGGTGCCGAAAAAAGGAGGTGAGTGGCGCTTCTGCGTGGATTATAGGAGGCTTAATGATGTCACCAAGAAGGACTCCTACCCCCTCCCACGCGTAGATGAATGTCTGGACCTAGTAGCTGGCTCTTCCTGGTTCTCGTCCTTGGACTTGAGGAGCGGCTACTGGCAGGTCCCCCTGGCCGAAGAGGCCCGGCTCAAGAGAGCTGACCTTCCTGGGGCACCGGATAGGCAGCGATGGTATCGGCACAGTGGAAGAGAAGGTGCGTGCCATACGTGAGTGGCCCACCCCAACAGACCAGAGGGGATTAAAACGTTTTTTAGGTTTAGCTTCCTATTACAGGAAATTTGTGCGGGGATTTTCGGGCATTGCTGCCCCCCTGTATAAGCTACTGCAGAAAGACCAGCCCTTTGTTTGGGCAGAGGACTGTAAAATCGCATTCAACACCCTCCAAGAGGCTCTGTCAAGCGCACCCATCCTGGCAGTCCCTGACCCCGAAGTGCCTTTTGTCCTGGACACGGATGCGAGCGGCGAGGGGGTGGGGGCAGTCCTATCACAGACATGGCCGGAAGGAGAGAGGGTTGTGGCCTACTACAGCAAAGCCCTGACTAAAGCTGAGCGGCGGTATTGCGTCACACGTAGGGAGTTGCTGGCTGTTGTCTTTGCCGCACGACATTTTAAGTATTACCTGTGTGGCCGCCCCTTCACCATACGCACTGATCATGCCTCACTGCAGTGGCTGATGACATTCAGAGAGCCTGAGGGGCAGCTGGCTCGTTGGCTGGAGGAGCTGCAAGGCTACGAGTTCAGCGTGATTCACCGTGCTGGAGAACGGCATGGCAATGCTGACGCACTGTCCCGTCGACCCTGCAGTGAAGACGGTTGCCGGTATTGTGACCGCAGAGAGGCCAGAGAACAGCAGCTGGTTCTGGGGGCAGACAAACGGGACAGAGAGGGGTGTGAAGAGACCGTTATGGCTTGTAGAGAGCTGCTGGTCGTGGACAATGCTGTCTGGGCCGCCGAACAGCAACAAGACCCGGACCTGCAGCCAGTGATGCTGTGGGTGGAGGCACGGCAGCGGCCGCCCTGGGAGGAGGTGGCAGCTCTCTCCCCATGGACAAAAGGGCTGTGGGCTAAATTTAATTCTTTGCAGCTGGTTGATGGGGTCCTCCAGCGAGCATGGTTGGAACCAGCGTCGGGAGAGAAAAAGTAGCAGACGGTGGTACCCAGAGGGATGCAGGGGGCTGTTCTCAAAGCCATGCATGGCTCTGCAGGCTCCGGTCACTTTGGGGTGACCAAAACACTCCGGCGGGTGCGTCAAGGTGCTGTGATCTCTGCACTGCTTGCGAAGGACCACAGGGCCAGTCCAGGGCTCAGCTGCAGCAGTTTCCAGTGGGGGAGCCCATGCAGCGGCTGGGGGTAGATGTTCTGGGGCCTCTCCCACTCACAGACAGAGGAAATCGCTACATACTCGCTACTGTGGATTATTTCACTGAATGGCCTGATTATTTCACTAAATGGCCTGAGGCCTATGCCATTAAAGACCAGGAGGCCGAGACCATCGTTAATGCCCTAGTGGAGGGAATAATCAGTAGGCTGGGGGTCCCAGAGTCAATCCATAGCGATCACGGGAGAAATTTTGAATCTAAAATTTTTGCCACTATGTGTACACGTCTGGGCATCACAAAGACCCGTACAACACCACTCCACCCCCAGAGTGATGTATTAGTGGAAAGATTTAACCGGACTCTGGCCGAACAGCTATCTATCCTGACAACCGACCATCAGCGCGATTGGGATATGTACTTACCCCTGGTCCTAATGGCGTGTCGCACTGAAGTCCATGACTCCACTTCATGTACACCGTCCCTCCTCATGTTGGGCAGAGAGTTGAGAACACCAGCAGAGCTGGCCTTTGGACGGCCCCCGGATGCGCCGCAGGTCCCTGCGGGCCCAAACTACGCCAGGCGACTGCAGGACCGCTTAGACTCTGCACATGCGTATGCCCGGAGGCAAATGCGTAGTGCGGGGGTGCGACAAAAGAGGAATTATGATATCCATGCCAAGGGGCGACACTTTGTGGCTGGGGAGCTGGTGTGGACCTACACTCCTAAGCGGAAGAAAGGCAGGTGCCCTAAGCTGGATAGCCACTGGCTGGGACCGTGTCTGGTCCTGAAGCGGCTTGGAGAGGTCGTCTACCGGGTGCAGATGCCTGGGAGGGGGCGCCGGGTGGCGTTACACCGGGACAGGCTGGCACCTTACCTGGGCATCGCCTCCCCTAAGCCCGGCTGGTGGAGGTGAGGAAACACCTTGGATGCCTGTCGTGGCATCACCTAACCGGGAAGTCGTTGCAGGTAGCCCGGCGGACACTGCAAGTGCACGCAGTTTGCCACCTGCGGCTTTGAAGCCACATGATTTCATAACGGGCCAAATACAAAATAAATGTTACAAATCTCGCCTACTGTAGATATTGGTAAATCAGAGGACAGCTGACTAAGAGTTTGTGAAAGTAGCAAAATGCTAAGCATGCATCTAGGCTATTTGAGTTTCTTAAAGCTGAGCTGTACTTAAATTTAAATTGTTCAATACATGATTTCATAGCAGGCCAAATATAAAATAAATGTTATATATAGCCTAGATATCTGTAATTATTAGATGATCAGATGATTTACAGTTCTATGTAATATGTCATGTTTCATGTTTTTGTAATGTTTCATACAGTGATGCAGGTCTACTGCAGTGAATAGGCTAAATACAACTTTGACAATTTTTATAGCCTACTACTGTATAGTTAACTTTGGCCTTAGTGTCCTGACATGTGGCCTTTGTGCCCCCCACCAAATATGCCCAACTGAAGGCCAAGTGGCCTTGCCCCCAGAATGGTGAAATTCCAAGCCTGATTATGTATATTTGTGCTGTAGCCCAAACTATTTTGTGCTTCAAAATAGTTCACGCAACTGTCTTTATTAGTTTGTGGCCAACGCAGCTTTCAAAATGTAAACTTGATAATTAGAATGTGAAGAAGAATCAAAACAAAACAATTGTGTTCCAGCAGCTTCTTTGCTTGGATGAATTGATAATGAAGCAGGGAAAGTCAAATACCCAGTTCAGTAGATGCAACTGCTCTTTATTCTTTCTCTCACCAAAGCAAGGGATTGAGGAACCGATGGACTCAACGCCTCCTGGATGGAACAGATCCTTTATTAGGAAATGTCCCTTTATGGGGTGTTGTGCAGTATTAATGAGAGTGTGATGTTACAATATCCACAATGGGACTAAATAATCTAGTCGGCTGTTTTATCTATTTGTACAGACAACTAGACATTGTATGGTCTACATATCACTGAAGAGAATAACTACAGCTGTCTTTGAGCATGTCTTACTTCTCACTTTTCTGTGCAGTAGTTTGCTTGTTCGTCTCTAAAACACCAGACAAAAACATACTTTGGGCTTTGTTCTTTTGCCAACGATTTTTGGCAACCATTTAGAAATCTATGATTGATTAGTCATCCCTTACTGCTAGCTGGCCAGTGAGAACCATCTCTGGGCCTTACCCTGCACAGCAGAACAGGGGTGGGGCTGATTATGTAAATGAAGCAGTACTCCTAAACACTGATTCTTGTTCTCACAATATGGACCCAAGAACTCTTATTGGATTATGTGGTCTTATTCTGAGGAAGGTCCCTTGCATCACTACTCACCACCTAGAATGTTCTGCCTGGAATGAAGTCTGAGGCTGTTTCATCTCAGTCATGGGAACACTTAGGTAACCAAATTAGCACCAGGGACAATGGCAGATTGTGTTGTCCCCATTCCTATTTTCCCTTGCACACACAATAAAATAAACAAGAGAATAAATGTGGAACACACGAGTCTGTGAGTGGAGTTTCTATGCCTTAGTTTGTTTAACTCTGCTGTATGCTATTTGAGCTAATGTGCAATTCATGCAAGTAAACACTTATACAACTCAGCCTGGGCAGATGGGTTAGACTCTGATACAACCGATGAAAAAAGACCAAGAAAGTCTGATGGCTAAATATTTAAAAACCCTGATATCTCAGCCCATCCTACGCACCTCCACCTGTAAGGCTGGTGCATTCCTGATTGACCGCACTGGCTCGGCATGCACTGCCCTCTTGCCCAATGTAATGCAACACTCCTGCTGTGCCCAGGCCCAGCTTTCTGCTCTCCGAGCCCCGAGCATCATTATGACACAGCGCTGGCTGCTTGGACTCGGGCTCCAGCCACTCTTGGCCAGTCCGGCGTGAAGACTAATCAGCTAGAGGGACAGGCCAGGCGGGCACGCCAGGCAGAAGTCTGGCTTCGCTCGCGCTCTCCCCTGGTTGTTGTTGGCTCCGGAACCTGAACCCTGCAGCGGCCGAACAGGAGAGGGGGCTGGGGGGGTTCGGATCGGATCTTGTTTCCCCTCTGCGGAGCAGCTGTCTGCTGAAGGCCTGCAGGACACGAGGCCGTTTAGCGCAGCTGCCAAGCTGTCTGTCTGGATCCTGCACGGCCACTAATGCCACAGGGCTTGATTAACGACATGCGCTGGACGGAGCAGGTGGAATTTTTAGATGGGAGCGGGAAGCACATCTCAAATCCTTGACTACCTGCTCAAGTTCCTTCCCATCAGACTTAAGCCTGTAAGATGGTTTTAAGAATTTACAATCCATCTCATGGATTAAAATGGTAATTACAGAAAACAGGAAAGAGAACGGTGAATAGCTGGATCCTCACAATAATTTGCTTAAGGATACAGTAATTATCCAATCAGATGGATATTACAGGGAGACATAAAATCAACAGTAGAACAAGAATGATCAAATCATAGCACAGAGAATGGCAGTGCATGAAATGTCAATGACTGCCTGTTGTGGTGCCTTGGGGACATTGGAAACCAGAGAAAAGGTGATCTGGGAATGTGGGAAGCTAGTTGCCTAGCACCTGGGCCAGACATCACACCCCTCCCCTCTCCTTCTCCCTCTGCTCTGGTGGTGACGACGGAGTGGTTGTAGCTGCAGCCACAGCTTCTGTCTCAGCATGGACGCTAGCCTTCCATAAACCTCACTTCCTCTCCCCTCTTTTCAGTGCCCATCCTCCAGCCCAGTCCACGGCATCTGGCATAGCAGACACCCAGAGACACTCATCCAGCAGCCTCTCTGAGTAGACAGGCAACCATCAGGCTCTGCTACCCTGCAGTGCCTTTCATCAGCGTTATATAACTCCGATGATGCCACAGGCTGAGACAAAGGCACACGGTGTGGGTGTGAGTGTGTGTTTGTGTGTGTGTGTGTTTGTGCCTGTGTGTGGCCTGCATATCTGTGTGTTTGTGTGGGGCAACATGTTTGGACAATAAACAGAAGCTGCCCTTGCGTATGTGTGGTCTGTAGAAATCACATTTGGTGATCAATGCTGGTCACTTGTCGCTGGCCCCAAAACAGACCATCTAGCAGAATCAATTAGGCTGGCACAGCCAGTGAGGGGGTGGGACAGGGGGGGGGGGGATGCCCCCCTGAACAAGATGAAACGCAGAGAGGATGATCCCTCATCAAATCCCTATCACACAGAATCTGGCATCCCTGTTTTCTCATCCCACATTCCTTGGTGTGCCTGGATTTCCCGAGGTCGGACCCATTCCCAGGAGACCAAAGCAAACACTAAAAATCCCCACGGCATTCCATGCGCACATCGTGAGAGGAGGAGAATTCCGCAGGCATGCACGATCCAACCTAAGGCCTCTGCACACCTACTGTACGGGAGCAGGAAGGAAGACCCATGAGGACACATCAGGGGGAACTACCCTGTACAGTGCATCTGAGAAGCCAACACAGCTATGCACAACACACACCAGGTTCATGACAGAAGCACTAGGCTTTGGGATCAATGAATAGAAAACTAATGGAAATAGGAAGAGAATTATATAATTAATTTACAAACTAATATTTACAATTAAAAATACAAGTTACAAACAACACTTATATAGAATCTCTACATTAGCTTTATTATTGCATACATTTTCTACCAATGGTTGCAACTACAATGGTTACATCAACCTGAAAACCACATGCAACTGGCCTCTTGATAAAAGACAAATGCAAATTGATTTGATCTTCCTTTTAATCTAAAACGAGAGTGAGATCCTTGCATACCATACCATTATGCCACCACTCTATGCAGGAGCACAGCAGGGCATCACAGCCTAATGGCATTTCGTCCATTTAAGTGCCCTGTTCAAACAGCAGTCACAGGACTTGCTAAACTGGCTAAACTACTATTTTTGGGTCAGCGGGGACAGACATGACGCAGGAAAGAGGCAGAAAGTCTGACAGGGAAACAACTATATGAAAGAGGCTGGACAAAAAAGTGCCACAGATCACTGCTCTGTAAAGCCTTAAAACCTCACATAAGGAAAGGTCCATTGCATATGGTTGGGGGGTTGTGGTATTAGGGATTTAACTATGATAACAAACATATGGGGTCCGACTGTTGCAAGCCTCATTAACATGATGGGAATAACCATCTCCCTGCCCCCCATAGGGCCCTTAGCGTCATCAAGCACCACCTCTCAACACAGACAGGTAAATCCCCTCCAGAGATTATGTGTCTGTGCGCTCAGATTACATAGGCAAAGTCTGTGTGTATGTGTAGAGACAGCAGAGACACATAATCCAGGCTATTCCATACCTCCGAATAGACACATTCACACATGTACACCACAAACATGATTAGAAAAACAGCAAGGGCAAAAAGCATGCCTCTTGTAAGCATTGGTCAAAAGCACGGCTTCGCCATTGTCAATTTAACAGAATCAATAAGCCCAGTACAACCACCAATGTTTCTCACAACAACCACACAGTAAAACAGATAATGAAATTATTATGACTATAACTACAGCACACACAATAAGGGAGGGGGGCAGTTATGCAACCTCTATATATGATGGATATTACATACGGTGATGAAGGGAGGAACTAACTGAAACAAAAACTGTAGGAGGACTGGGAAAGGTACATGATGGGGATGAGAATAAAACATCAAAGTGTGGGTCTGTCTTCACAATACTCTTCACATCTCCACTCACATAAACACATATACACATAAGAGCAGGTTGCTCAGTGGGTTGTGGGACTTGAAGACAATGGAAGTAATCCTCTGATTCACCACTGGCATTTATGGTCACCTATAATTCGATTAAGGATGAGGTGGCTGAGCTGAGCTGCAACCTGGTGCCTCTGTTCGAAAAGGGGTTCAGCCATCATGCATGTTCATTCATTTGCTCCTCATACAGCATTTACAGCGTTTCTGGGGTGGGAATGAATCAGGGGCGTTTGTGGGACCAAAGGGCATACTCATAAACTAACAATTACTAAATCATTCCATTCCAATGTATACTTGGTTGACTTAACAGTATTCTTTGAAGGACAAACGTGAAGCAAATTCATCACGGCAAGGCATTATGTTCTCAGGTCTGATGATGGAAAATGAGAGACCACAAGAAGGACTAGATGACAAGTGGAAAAGCCAAGACTTGATGTAGCAGTCAACATACAATTACCCATTCCACATGTTACATAAAAGCACTTAAATACTCTAGGAAAATGAAAAGAATGTTAGGAGGCTAATCATGACGACACAACATCACAGCAACATGCCAAACACAAACACATCTACCTCACTACTTGTTTGGGAGCCTCCCGAGCCCCCGTTGGCATTCCCATTCCCGCCAGGTTCGACTCCCCTGTCCGACACCTCGTCCCCTGTCCCTCCTCCTCCTCCTCCTCCACCGCTGTCGTCGCTGACACTCTCCCCATTCTCCTGCATCTCCTCGAGGGCGATGGTGAACTGGGCGAGGGTTCGCACCATCTGCAGCATGCGGGACGCCCGGCTGGTCTGTCTCCGCAGACGCGCGTGCCGCCCAGCCGCCCGGGACTCAACCCCCCACTGATCCGAGCAGATCCACTGCTTCCAATCACCCAAACCAGCCCTTTAAGCAGAGACTGAAAATAACAGCTTCCCCCTCCCCTCCCCCTGATCCAATCCCTGACAAAAACTAGATCCACTGGGGCTTTTCTTCTTGTTGTCTCTCTGCCCACACTATGATAAGTACAGCACAAAAACAAAAATCCTTTTAAATCCACAAAGTGTCTGAGGGTGGATGTTGCTGCCTGTCTAGTCTTCCTCAGCTGCTCTCCTCCTCCCTGGCTGCTGTCTCTCTGCTGAGCTCCAGCCTCCCTGCTCTCTCTATAGCAGGTAGAGCGCTAGGGAGAGAGGAAGCGCGTTGGAGAGAGAGAGAGAGAGAGGGAGAGAGAGAGAGAGAGAGAGAGAGAGAGAGAGAGACTGTGAGTGTGTGTGCAACAGAGCAAGCCAAAGTGGAGAGGGAAAGCAAGTGAGAGTGTGTGAGAGAGAGAGAGGTAGAGAGAGAGAGAGAGAAAGAGAGAGAGAGATAGATGCAGCGCTCGCCTCCTGAGTGAGTAATGAGTCGCAGAAGGCAGGGGGGGAGCGGCTGAAAGCAGCGGTCCAGCAGCTCACAACAGCAACAGCACAGAGTGATTGCAGCCCGACAGCCAGTGAACAGCCAGGCTTAACCAGTCAATGGCAGATCCAGCTCACCCACCACCATCACCACTACCGCCCACAACACTAGCCTCTTCCCTGTGCGCATCTCAGAGCAGACTGTGCTGGCTAAGGCAGGGGATATCAACACTGACCTGTAGCTTTGAGTGGAGAGAGGAATCGAGATGGCACGGGAGACAGAAAGAGAGAGAGAGGGAGAGAGAGAGAGAGAGATAGAGAAAGAGAGAGGGAGAGAGAGAGAGAGAGAGGGAGAGAGATAGAGAAAGAGAGAGGGAGAGAGAGAGAGATAGAGAAAGAGAGAGGGGGAGAGAGATAGAGAAAGAGAGAGGGGGAGAGAGAGAGAGAGAGAGAATCTCCACGGCAACAAGGAGGTGGGAACTCCAGTGATTCACTTTAAAATCCACAGGCACATGAAAGGCAAAACAAACCCACAGAGGTGGAACGGAGCAGCGGCGTGAGATCAATGGCCAATGAGTTCCATTCTCAGGCAGCCCCCCAAATCTGTATTTAATAACAGGGCACGAGTTTGATGGATGCCAAACACAAGAGCTCATTTAGTACCAGGGGCCGCAGTTCAAGATAAAAAGTAGAGATGAGAGCGTAGGTATCCAAGGACAACATAAAGTGCTGCTGTGGAAATGGCATCAATAACATTTCGCTACACAAAAACACTGCTGCCTACATGTACCACTCTTTCATATGGATCAATGAAACTAGGCACTAACATAGTGTCTGTAATCTGCCTCCGCTCTGCTACAAATGACATAATCAGTACCGGCACTCAACTGAACTCAACTGAAAGTTGCATTGCAATACTCTGGTGGCGGAAGTCAAACACCCTCTCTTGAACCGTTGTAGTGCTGTGTTCGTGAAGCAGACAGAAGACCATCTTCAGCGCCTTTCACGCTTCAAACTAATCTGCATTTTTCCATGTGTGACTCCAAGCGGCTATTTTTAGAGCCGCACCAGTGTGGTGGATCACATGGATGCATTATTCACACGGAGAGGGAGATGCTTTCATCCCGGCCGTTTTTAAGAGCGCTCTGGGTGGTTGCCTTTCAAAAAACAGAGGAAAAAGCAGAGATGCTGCATTGACAACCACAGCTTGTTAGTTGTGGCAGCCCAAACACTTCACTTGACATGCTCTGGATGAATGTCGAATTCAGTGCTTCTGCTGAAGGGCAGGAGGTGTCGCAGAGCTTTACACTCTCCTCACTTTGTCAAGCTGCCATCTAATCCATCTCGGGAAAGCAAGTTGTGCATTATTAAGGAGCCTGGATGGAACCTTTAGGTTTGTTGTGAAGCTCCAAAGTGGGTCAGATTCAAGTGCTTCAAAAAGGGTCCCATTAGAAATCAGTCAATTATACATTACATGAATCATGGTGTATAGTATTATGCAACAATATTGTTTAAAATTTACCAGGGTTACATTTTAGATATCTGTCTAGCATTAGCATTAAATAGTTATACAAGCATAATGGTATGGTTGAGGTAACCGACTTAAGAGATACAGAGATTCCTGTTCAAATACAGTATATTGCACTCTATTCACTTTCTCAGATTGCAGATTGATGATGGAGTGGTTTTTCTGTCATATGAGGGTCATCAGAGGCACCTGAAAGGTCACGCTGGGTGCGACAGCAAATGACTGCTGATGGTGTTGCTATGGAACCCAAGAGTTCTAAAAGCATCGCAGCAGAGATCAATTGGCTGCGGCATGGAAAGACACAGCAGTGTCCCTGCACCCACCCTTTAGATATCACCCACAAAGAGCATGATCATGCCCCGCTTACATCAAACAACACACCTAAGACAGACACATCAAAGTGTGTGTTGGTGTGTGTGTGTGTGTGTGCGTGTCTGGGCATCATACAAAAGAGTAGGACTTCCAATCCCATACATCATTATGGTAACCAGTAAGGTGGTTCAAAGTTTCTGTTTATCAAATTTAACGGCACATTAGAGGAGGACAGTTTAATGATGGTCAGCATGTGCTTTCTCTCTTGTTGGCAGCCATAGCTTTCTGAGTGGACTGTGTGTGCGTGTTTATTATTCCTGCACTTTGTCCCAAACAAACTTGCTGAAAGTTCATGTTTGGGCTGCCGTTTTTCAGCGGAGAATTGCTGTTGCAGAATCTCTGTACTGCAAACCAATGAATTCTCACCACAGCTGCCTTCTAAAGTAGGCTGTCCTCCATCTGATAAAGGCAAGCACGTCCAGACACCGTGAGCTGGAGCAAGTGCTCTCCTGGGTAAGCTCTGCTGGGGCTCACCTCTAAGCTGCTGTGGCTGCTCTGGGGTAGCGAGAGGGCAGAGGGCCGCAGGGCTGAGGCCGACTACAGTCCCGCTCCAGAGCCACGGCCGCCCGCTGGCTTCCCTTAAATGAGAGGAGTTGCCAGGGCAGAGGAGAGCGAGAGAAAGGGGGGGGGGGGGGGGGGGGGCGGTCGGGGAGAGATCAGACGACGGAGGTATGAGGGGAGGATTTCTTGGCGTCCGACGCCGTGTTTTTCATTAGTAGATCCTCCCTGATGGCACGAGAAGCGAGAGCTTAAAATAAGATAAGAGAAAAGAAAAGAGTGCTCGGGCCTGGGCGGATCGGGGGATTACTGTCAGTTACCGGGCAGGCATCCTCTCCAGCATCCTCTGGCATCCGCCTCTCCCGCACGCCAACAGCCACAGTGCCACTGGCCAAGCCTTCCCAATCATGGGCTGTGAATTCTGCCCCGAGAATGCCTCCCTGCCTCACTTCAAAAGGAGTCAAGGGGGAGAGTGTCTGAATCTGAAGGGTAGTGCAGGGAGTTCTTCCTTCCCTTTTTCCCCTCAAGCAGAAACCTCCGCCCCTGACCTGAGAACTTCATAAACTAACTGCACACTCCTTGCTAGTTCTATAAAGAGCAGCAAACAAGAATTAAACCCTCAACCAACTCTTGTTGTTTTCACAGTAGCTCATTACACATTTGGTTACTACCTTCTCAGCAGAAGTGCTAGGCTAGTTTAAGGTTAGTTTAAGGTTAGATACGAGGCTGGTGGTGCATGAGGTGAAGCGCGAAGCACAAGAGCGGGCTTGAGCGTGAAGTGCATGTGTATGGACTTCAAAGCCTTTCAACAGAGAGAGCAATGAGAATAAGCTTGGGTCTTGGGATTGCATAGGATTTCTCCTCTCTCTCTATGTCTTTCACTTAAGACTCCTTTTTTCATCCTCTTCCCTCTCCCCCTCCAAAGAGAAACAATGTTTTCCTGGCGGGGCCTGCTGGGGATGGTAAATCAGAAAGGTTGCGACCTGGGAAGTGCTCTTCAGAGGGTGCGGTGCTGCAAGCTGTCTCCCGACGAAGATTTAAGAGGCCAGGAGGAGAAGGACGGGAGAGGGGATGGGAAAGAAGGGGTGAAGCAAACCACTGATGGGCCTGAGAATGAGCGAGACGCTGAGGGCAAGGAGCCTTTGGAGAGCCCAAGAAGAGAACCACTGAGCAACAGAAAAAAAGGGGAAAAAAAAGAAAAAAAAGAGAGGGAGAAATAGAATCTGCCTTTTCTGGCAGCAAGCTAGAAGCACTAAAAGTGTAGACAGCCATCAGCTGTCTACGGGTTTTAGGTATTAGCCCTCAACTCACTTCTCATCCCGACCTAATGGCTCTGATTAACCACATATCCAGCCTGTTATTCAGCTGGACCCCAGACAATGCTGGAATGAACTCCACTGTGTAAACAGAATATGAATGGGCTGCTCGTATTGATAGAAAGCCAGTGGAGGTGGAGAAATGACAGCAGAGGCCCATGACTAAAGAAGGATCTGTCTGTCTCCAAGACTACAAAAAAGCAAAAGGTAGAAAAGTGGGGCAGAGAAATGAACTATAGGTAGAAATTGGCAGCTGCATTCTTACCAATTCATGACAATCTGATTGACCGTAAGCATGGGTCACTAAAGTTTATGGTGTTAAATGGGCATTTATCTACCGGAGATGCATTATCACTGAGTCAATGCAATACACCGAACATACCAGCAGACTTTGAAGCAAATCAAATATTCCTCTGTCTACTCGATCCTATCCGGTCTCCATAGAGACCACACACACATACACACATACAAAGCGCGGCGCTCAGCCTGGGCACTTTCTTTTCATACTCCTACACCTTCTTCCAGTCTGTCTGGCAGGAGGCACTGCCATGGCCAGGCCAGCAGCAGACACACAGATCTATTGCTGCATGTGAGATAGCAATCTGGTGACAAAACCTGACCCAGATAACAATATGACAACAATGCCTGAGGCACAAACACAAAGGCAATGGTGGCCAAAATGTCAGATTCATAGGGAAAAAATCCACTCAATCCTCAAGTTTTTATTTTCACAGAGATTGATTTTTTTTCTTTAGGAAGCACAGACGCGATGCAGGCTTGTGCTCATCTTCCATTACATCTTAAGACAACATTTTTCAGACAGCCTTTTAAAAAAACAGAAAGAATTTTTTCAGTTGACAAAAACCTCTCGTCCAACCACCATAAAATGTTCAACCACACTAAAAGCAGTGGTCTCCCCAATTAGCATTAATGGCGCTGGGGCTAAATGACTGGCCGTGTTGTGCTCAGCGCCGGCCGTGCGGACTGCTTTTCCTGCGGAGCTCTTTAAAGGGGCCGAGCTGCGCTCATTAAGATGGGGGCAGGAGAGCCCAGTAAACGTGGTTACGGGTTTCCTCCCCACCCAGCTCAGATATGCCTGAGGTTTCATGTGTCGCGCTCGCTGGTGCTGCGCTTGGTCATGGCTGTCTGGGGCCCGCTAGAGCAAGACTCTCCCTCTGTGAGCACTCGGCCCAGCTGCAAGCAGCACTGGCACTGCCAACACACGCCATAAACCGAAGGAAGGGGGGGGGTAGATACTGCACAAGCACACACACACACACACGTGTATGTGTACATCTGTGACACGACAAGGCCCCTACAGTGCCACATGTTTCCCTGCTCTCCTGCAGGTGCGGGTGCATGTGTGTGTGTGTGTGTGTGTGTGTGTGTATGTGTATGTGTATGTGTGTGATGGTGGGTGTAGGCTGTTGTGGAAGTCTGAGGTCCACCCCGATGAAACACATCAGGGTGTTTGACAGGCGGCTGGAGCTATTATGAGTTAACGCACTACTGCGTGGAACATTCTAGGCTTTTCTCACACAGTTTCTCTTGTACGAGACACAAAACACAATCACCTGCGTGTACACCTGCGCTGGCCCACCTGCTGGTTCTTTTTAGTCCACACGTGAGCACATGCGCACACACACACACACACACACACACACACACACACACACACACACCCATACGCTTTTAGCGGGGTGTTGAGAGCAGAGAGAGTGAAAGCACAGAAAAGCAAAGAGTGAAGAAATGGGGGTGACCACTGAAGGACAGGAGTGAGGACGGCCAGAAACCCACACACGGGGCCAGGTGTGTGAGCTCCGCGGCGTGTGAGCCCATGCGTTTCCCATCACGCCACACTGACTCCTGTCAGAGCTCACGCTAAGAGAAGAGATCCTGACGGATTATTCCAGAAAGCGAGGGTAGCGAGCCGGGTGCGAGATGCTAACCTCGCTCCACCCCTGTCAACAGTCCACACAAGATTGATGATATTTCGACATCAACCTTTAGATCAAACGCACACCCACACAGATGGAGAGAGGCACATTGGGATTCATGTCCCTTGTCTCAACACCAGGAGGAGCCAGTGAGCTCTGGAAGAGCCTGGGCTCTAATGGGGTGGCTCATCCCCTAATGACACTTAATATTAAAATCAAGGGCAAACCACAAACTCCTGTGTGTGTGTGTGCTGTGTGCATGTGTGTGTGTGTGTGTGTGTGTGTTGTGTGTGTATGTGTATGTGTATGTGTGTGTGTGTGTGGGGGGGGGGGGGGGGTGTTACTGGTAAGGTTGAAGGTTGCTGGAGTGTGTGGGTGGATGCCTGTGAGGGCAGGCATTGCTGTCTTTCAGTGCAACTGCACCGCTCAGGGGTGAGGCAGGGAGGCACTCGGGACTGTTGAGACTGCTACCGTGTTGCTCCAGGTGAAAGGCTCTATTGTCACAGCAGGCTAGAGTGAGGAGAGGAGAGGAATAGTGAGAGGGAGAGAGAGAGAGAGAGATAGAGAGACAGGTAGTGAGAGAGAGGGGAAAGGGGAGGAGGCTGAGGCAGAGGCAGCATTCCTTAAGAATGGCATGGCAGGTAACACAGGACCTGCCTTCACTGACAAAACAATCCCACCAGTTATGATCATAACTTAGGGTTGCTGAGGAGGGAAGTGTGCGTGTGTGTGTGTGTGTGTGTGTGTGTGTGTGTGTGTGTGTGTGTGTGTGTGTGTGTGTGTGTGACAGAGAAAAAGAAAGAGAGAGAGAGAGACAGAAAGAGAGAATGTGCTTGTAGATAAGCCATATGATACCTTGGGAAATAACCATGCCATTATTGAGTTATCTGATATGAGTTTGGCAACAAGTGGAATCTCAACAAGACTTCCTGGGGATGAGGAAAGACCCCAGTGCAGAGATGAAACCCATTAAAAACACTAGCACACAGTCAACATGGCCCTGATTAAGACACGCTGCAGATGGGACAGTGATTCTGGGCGATCCTTGAGACATCCCTGGGTAACCTCAGACATGGAGATAGGAAGCAAAGGAGACAGGAAAGGTCTTCCCTTCTTCTCTTTCTTTCTCTCCTACACACACATACACACACACACACACACACACACACACACACATACATACTACTTTACAGTACAGCCCTTTAAAACAAGCACACTCATTCAGGTAATTCCTTTCTTTTTTTTGGGGGGGGGGGGGGGGGGGGGCGCGGAGGGGAGTTGGGGGTCTACAGCTCCCTTTGGTGCTGGCGAGTTTGACAGGCTGCCATGATCTCAGCGCTGCCGGGCACCTCCAACCCCCAGCTCTGGGCCCAACTTACGAGAAACCCACGCCAGCTCACGCCAGCGTGCCATGCCTGCTGTTGCACTCCTGCCAGGCTGAACTCCCCAAACACGGCAGTGAAATGACGGCCACGGCACTTCGATAGGAGCTTATCGATCAAAGTTAGTCGTAGTAGGCAGTTCTAAAGTTAGTCTTCAAAAGGTCAGCCTTCTATCTGATTACCTTCCAAATCTCTGGGGGGGAACATAATTGGCTAACTTATGAAAGCACAATCAGGTTGCACGCACACTGCTTTTTGTCTGGACATTGCTGCAGGAGTGTGGCTGATAAACGTATGAATGGCACTGTGTCATGTCTGCTCGGGTGAACAGGCCTGTGAATCAGAGGCTCTGGGGCCATCTCATGTGACCGGGCTCAGGCCCGATACCTATCAGCTAACAGCCAGAGAAATACTTCACTGTGCATTTAACCTAAATGCCATGCCGGAAATTCCTCCAGTCTCTCTCTCTCGCTCTCTCTCTCTCTCCCTCCCTCTCTCTAGCTCTCTCCTCCCTTTCCCTCCTGTTTCCTTTCTTGTTCCCTCTCTTATTTTGTACTTTTTGCCATCCACCCCCCCCCCCCCCCCCCCATCTCTCCCATGAGAAAACACGTTGCTATTTTTAGTGCACAAATAACAGAGACTTTGGGAGGGAATGTGTCCCAGCCGTATTCGTCTCCTTTTCTTTCCACTCGGAGGGTTCTCTCTCCTCTGGTTCGTTCGCTCGGCTTTGCTGCGGAGGGTTCTCTCTCCTCTGGTTCGTTCGCTCGGCTTTGCTGCGGAGGGCTATCTTGTCATCAGCGTGCTTCTCAGACACTCAGCACGCACACACACACACACACATACACACACACACACACACACACTTCAACCCCAACCATCTCTGAGTCACCTCTCCTCCTTAGCCTTCCTGCTCCAGATTAGAGCAGGTCATACAAAGACACACACACACACACACAAATTCAAAAACACCCATGCAAACATACTCATACACACATTCACATCAACACCCACATACACAAACACACTCCCGTATGTGCAATGGAGTGTTCACAAAACAGTGAGTGAGTGAAGAATGAAGTAGGATCCGGAGTTCTTCAGCCCAAAAAATCTCATTCACAGAGTTTAAAAGATTAGCTTCTGCATTACAAACAGGGTAAATCTTCACATTTCTACTAATTACCTCCACTAAGTCTCCGAAAGCTTTAATAAGCTCCAATAAACCCACACATGTGTCATTCTTTGATTTAGAGGAACTGTTACAATGGAAATCAGAGAACACTAACTGACAAAGACCGGTGGGAAACCGTAATGGATAAACGAGCCTTTGAAGTGCTTGTCAGCTCACCCTAAGTGAAGATATTGGCTAAAACCAGCTCTGCCTCTCTGGCTCTCTCAACCAATCTCACTCCCTCAAATATGGTCATTTCCTGCTTTTGCTGACAGGTGATTGACAGCTATAACACACATCACACCAGTCAGGCTGGAGGTCTGATAGCTGGTTAGGTTTTGCAGATGGTCAGATGCCAGACGTCTTACAGTATCTGCCTGTTTGAAGGTTTCCATGACAACCGTAGAATAGGACGCAGTGAATTTCAAAGACCTTGAAAGATAGTTCACTACAAAAACACAAAGCCAAGTCTGACTCAACACATTGTTATATCATTTGTACCATGTATTTTCCCATTACAGCTTATTAAATGAAAAAACAAAGACTGAGACCACCACTTAGTCGTTCTTTAATGGAAAAAGGATTCTACCCAATCCATCACTGACAACAGACCACTCAGTCAAGTTGCACTGAAAGGCAAGGAGGCATTCAGGACTGACCACAATGACATCATGGAGCTCGTCCGCCCTGACGTTGGAGCTGGTGGCTATGGTAATTACGCATGAAGAGGTGCCGCCGACATGTCCGTTTGCCAGTGGTCGTCAGGGATACGCCGCAGAACTCCGTGAAGCCGCTGGGCTGGGCCCGCCGCAACCAAGCCCACATAAGATGTTTCCCATTCTTCAGCATAGGGAGGGTGGCACACAAACGGTGCCATACAAGTCTATACCATCTCGGAACATTTTCAACAGGAATGGGCCTTTTCCGTTTCAGAGTCATGCCCCTAGACGTAAAGGGTGGGCAGCCAACGGTGAGCCCCTCAGCCCCTCTCCCCACCAACACAGACCGATGACCAAACCTTGCCTGGGAGAGGTGAGTGGTAAGTAACAGTCTCTCTACACTTAACACCACTCATCATTATGTCTGACTGCCCCTCCCCTCTCCTCCATCTTTCTCACACACACACACACACACACACACACACACACACACACACACATCCAAGTGCAAGGAAAGTGACCATCAGTATAAGATGCCGAACTAAGGCAGAAGAAAAGCCCAGGGATAAAAGGCAGAGTCATTTTTCTGCACTCACGGCCATGTAGTGGTTTGCCATCAAGGGGGGTGGGGGGTGTTGGGGGGACAATAAATCTTAGAGTGACATAACCCAGTCGAGGAGAACAAAGCACAGCCTTATAAAGGCCTCTCTTAAAGAAGGCATTTGACTTAGACTGGAATGGAGGCAGAGAACGAAGGAGAGAGAAGAGATCAAAGAGGTGGTTTGGAACTGAGGTGCACTGCGATGTATGAGGACAGCTGACCAGCTATGCAAGCAGAAGTATATTACTACTCACATGCAAGCCTGCACAAACACACACACACACGCACAGAGACACACGTGCATAATACACACACACACACACACACACACACACACACACACACACGCACGCGCATAAAATCAATAGCTGCAAGGGGTCTAGGTACCGGGTCAGTAAAAAGGGCAGAGACGCAGCACCAGATGGAACAGGAGAGAGAAACAAGGCTGCATCACATCATCTCTCTCTATATATACACACATGAGCACATGACTATGTATATAATCTGAGATTTGGCATGACGATTAACACTCCAGGTGTGTGTGGGGGGGTGCACATCTGTGCATGCTCAATGGATCAATGAAGCAGGTTTGCAAAGCAAACTCTACTCCTAATAACTCCTAGTAGCCCCTGTGTGTGTGTGTGTGTGTGTGTGTGTGTGTGTGTGTGTGTGTGTGTGTGTGTGTGTGTGTGTGTGAGTGACTGCTGCTGTACAGTCTCTAGATGTAATGGAAGTGCCATGTGAAAATAATGAGTGTGGTAGGTAGTAATGAGCTGCTCTGAAAGAACAGGACAAAATGTTTTTGCTGAGACGTGTGAGCAGAGATCATCTCACGACTTACACCTCAGGGATTATAAACACAGCAAATGGAAAAGACAGAATCAGAGAAAGAATCAGAGAACAGTGGAAAGTGGTTGGGAGACACTAGACTGAGAGAAAGCATGAGTGTGTGTGTGTATATATATACACACACACACACACACATATAAATAAATAAATAAATAAACATACATACATACATACATATATATATATATATATATATATACATATATATATATATATATGTATCACACACACACACACACACACGTGTCTGTCTCTGTCAGAGAGAATTACTGTATTGTATGCACTGGTGAGGCACTTCTCTAAACAACCTCAGTTTCTGTTATTAAAACACCACAATTAGTCTCCCTTTGAAGACTGACAGTGCAAAGTCTGCAGAACAGAGGAAGAGGAAAGGAAAGGGGTGGAGAGAAAGAGAGAGAGAGAGAGAGAGAGAGAGAGAGAGAGAGAGAGAGTAAAAGAGAACAAGAATGAGAGAGAGAAAGACGGAGAGATAGAGAGTAACCTCCAAGGTTAAGGTTCACTGGCCGTGTTTCTCTCACTCCTTGCATTCCACAGCCACTCACTCCGAGGCGCAGCCCTCTAACATTCAACGCGTGCCGCCATTGGAGGGCCTGTTGCTATGGGACATCAGTTGCCACAGAAACATCTTAATGGAATTCAGTCAAACTACGCGTGGAAAGTGGGCTCGAAAACATAGCACAGGGATCTCGGGTGTGTTCATAATGTTTGTGTATTTGATATGTGTGTGTGTGTGTGTGTGTGTGTGTGTGTGTGTGTGTGTGTGTGTGTGTGTGTGTGTGTGTGTGTGTGTGTCTGAGTTTAATGTGCTTTCTGCGTAGGAGAGGGACTTTAGGAGTGTATGGAATTTTTATGTTTTACAGTATATGTGTGTGTGTTGGTATGTGTCTGGGCTCATTTATGGGTAGACAGTGTGTGTGTGTGTGTGTGTGTGTGTGTGTGTGTGTGTGTGTGTGTGTGTGTGTGTGTAGAGTGAACTCATGAATGTTTTGTGTGTCCTTTTTCATTTCGTGCTCCCTGAGCTCTAACCATTTCCAGAATGCCAACAAGAGGAATGGAATGACTCATACCTGCACTGATTACTTTGCCCTGTAACCTCGTGTCTCTCTCTCCCTCTTGGTGCCCCCAAATATATGTGCACACACACACACACACACACACACACGCGCACACCACCTTCAGTCGGTCACTCACTCACTTATACTCAGACACACACACACCAGATGAGAAGGGAGAAGGGTTGCATTATTTTTTCCACAAATAACTAAATAACTAAATAAATAAATAAATAAATAAATAAGGTCAGTATCAGGTGAAGGATGGCTCACCACTTGCTCCTTCCCCACACTGCAGACCTGGGGCCAATTAAACGATGCAGGTGCGCTCCTCTCCAACTCCTTCCAACACAGTGAGCTCAACAGGGCCCAATTTAAAGGTGTGAATGTGGGCAAATAGAAGTATGTATTATGTGAACTGTAGAAGTGTGATTTGCTGTGGTGTGTGTGTGTGTGTGCAAGTCTAAGTGTTTCTGTTTCAGTGGTGTGTGTGTGTGTGTGTGTGTATGTGTGTTTCTGCGTATCTGCATAGTGTATAAATCTGTGTGTGTGTGTGTATGTGTGTGTGCGTACCCTGAAATGCAGAGGGGCTGGCGGTGGGTCAGCCTTCACCCCAAAGCGCGGGCACCGGGCAGTGTGTGCCTGCGGTTGAGAAACCAGATCTGTAATGACATTACATGCCTTTTAGCTTATTTCATTAGTGGACATCTGAGCCAGTGGGAGCTGAAGGGCCCGGGGTGCGCTCTGCCCAGCCCGCTTTCTCCGCTCTCCCTCGACCATGAAACTGGTTCCAGTCTCGCAAATGAATAACTCCAGAATTAGTGTGGGTAGCTTGGTCAAAGGAGTGGGAGGAATGCACCACACCTGAAAGGGAGGTAGATCGTGTGTGTGAGTGTGTGTGTGTGTGTGCGAGCGAGCGAGCGAGAGCGAGAGCGAGCGAGAGAGAGAGAGAGAGAGAGAGAGAGAGAGAGAGGGGAGGGTTGTAGGGGGGCGTAAGTAATGCCCCCTAGTGTGTTATGCTTGGAGAGACAGGGAGACGAAGGAAGAGAACAGTAAAGACCTATCAAATTGTTTGAGACGAAACAAAATGAGGAAACCTAAGTCAAAAAGCACTGTGGAGTTCGCTGAGTGTGATGGTCCACAAGCACACTGATAAGCCTAGTATGTGCAACCTAGGAGAAAACCAGAAGATTACACCACAAGAGAGAGAGAGAGAAAAACAGAGAGGAGAAAAACAAAGAGAAGTGACCCTGTCCAGAGAGTTGGCTGACGACAGGAAGGAAGCTGAAAAAAGTGCTGCTCCTGCACCTGCAGCAGGAGATCCATGTAAACACGAGGCCCAAGACCACAATATCCTCCTGCCCTGCCCTGCACTGCACTGCTCCACTGCACTCTCATCTGCACTCAGCAGCACAGCCCAGCAGCTCAAGTTCACAACTCCCCACACTCTGTCCGCCCCACTACTCCACATCTACACACACACACACACACACTTACACGCAAAAACACACAATTCACACACACACACATACTGTACACTCCCTCTGTCACACAAAAACACACATGCACACACTAACACACACACAGACACACATCCACGCTGAGAAGTCATGCGTTGCCATGGCTAACTTGGCAGTCACTTCTGACACTTACAGTAGTTTCTTTTGGATACCTCTGCACTGATCGGGTCCCAATGGCTGGGTTTTAAGCACAGGCGTCTTTCACGGGAGAAGCTCCCATAAAAATGTTCCCTTCAGAAAGCCTCTCCCCTTAAAACCAGACCACAGGCCCGTCAGCAGATATTCACACTCACTCACTCACACACACCACACACACAAACACACACACACACAGAGGACACAAAAAGCAGGCCCATCAGCAGAGCTTTTGTGTGCTTTTAGACCGCATGTTTCCCTTCAATGAAGGTTGACGCGGCTAGAAAAGCACTCCACCTGAAGCTCCCGTCCTCCAGAGCTCTCCCATTATAAGCAGTAGCTACTCAAATACTGCAATACTTTGACATTTTCTCTGCTCCTTTTATGATGTGATTGATGTTCTTGTAGCACCCACCTTCCTGTCCAAGTGCAGTGTTTTAGAGAGATAGAGAGAGATGGAGAGAGTGGGCGTGGGAGAAAGAGAATGCATTGTGAAGAAATTACTTATGTGAATTCAAATAGAACCTTCCAAAACTTAAGTCCTTGACTAAAAAAACAACAAAGGCACTCCAAAGCAAAGTACATTTCATTTAACCTGAGACAATAACCTGAAATAACACGAGTTCAACCTAAATAAGTTCATTTCATTCTTCTATACATACAAACCAGTACACAACATATTTTCAATACATCACATTGTTTTTCCTGCAATATGTATGTTCATTTTATGTATGTGTAGACTTAGGTCTATTTAAGTCGTTTAGACAATTTAGGTTTCCTGTTCCTTGTATCCCTTATCCTTTCGATATCTCTTATCCTTATGACTGCTTTGACAATACAAATGCCTTATTTTGCATGCCAATAAAGCAACAGGAATTGAATTAACCGGAATTAAATTGAAAGAGGGAGAGTTTGAGGAGGAATGGCATTTGGGGGGGGGGGGGGGGGGGTAGTCTACTGTTTTTGCTTCCGTGTGGTGTGTGGGGCGTTATCTCCTTTGACCTTTTCATTTTTGACCCCAGGCCTTTACGGCAACTCCCCACCTCCTCTCCCAACACTCCCCTGACAGGCCCTCACTCTCACTCCACCCGGCATAGAGGAACAAGCTGACGCCCAGATGGAAATACGCCCCTGTTAGAACATTGGGTTCTAAGGTCTCTGTACTCGCCTGCTTTCTATCACTCCTTCTCAGTCTCTGACCTGTCCTAGAAATGGGAGACCTCTTACCTGTCCTAGAAATGGATCACAATTTTAAGGTTGGTTCAGGTCAAGGCGGATTACAGCTATTTCTTGAACAATGTGATTGACAGTTCAGCCCTGTATGCCTAAACATGGTCTGTGAAGTTGCATGGTCATCTTATCACACACAGCAGAATGGAGGCTGGCCCCTGAACACATGCTGACAGAAAGTAATAATAATAAATAGAACTGCAGTGTGTTTGTGTTTGTGTGTGTGTGTGTGTGTGTCTGCAGGCAAAAGAGAGCTTACTTTTTCATTAGCTTGCCACTCTATCATTTGTTACTATGTTAGTTTGGCATAAACATTCAGATAGTGTTTCTGCTGTGCCAGTGTTCCTGCCAATGCAACTCCCTGAAAGACATGATCCAGTGAGGCCAAGAGGAGAGAATGCACAGCAAAGCAATGAAACTGTTCAACTTAAAATACCACACAGCACATGCAGAATGTAGGGCAACATGTAGAATACTCTGGCAAAGACCAACTTTTATAATGACCTGTCTCTCATCCTTCATCATGGATGAAGAACATACCACTCGGCCTCACGACATGTCATCCATTTCACATAAAACATTATGCTTTCGCTCAAATAAAACTAATGACTCAAAAACATATTTTGCTGCTTACCAAATATCCTTTTGGGTCAGCATTTATCACCGGCGTAAATCTAGCGAGGACACCGAACCCTTGGCAGGCTCACGCTGCTTGGTTTGTATAAACAAGCTGATTTACGAGCGCAATCCCGGTCCGACCGCCGTGCCTCCGTCTCACTCCAGGCCCAGCACGCATGCCATCGGCCTGCAGGCCTACGCTGCGGAGCAGGGGCCTGTTCTGGGTCTCCGCTCTGGGGGCTCTGCGGTCACCTCAGGGCCGCCTGCTGGAGCCCTTTTTTTCCCTGGAGGTTATCAGTGAGCCGTGACCTTTCGACTTCGCTAGAGCCCTGTGTGGTCCCCATGCTCCCCTGACCTGCGCTGCTCACCTCTGCCAGAGCCTAAGGTCTTGTTCGGACACCCAAGGGTCACTTTCCAAGACATTTGTTTTCTAATTTCCCATGCAGTTATTTGCAAGCATAAGGATGACCTATACAGTAAGAGATAGCTGGAGAGCTTAATCATGGAGTTGTATGGATGGCTTTTACTCATCTGGTTTACCTGTTTTATGTGTTTTGGTGTGTTCATGAGTGGGTGATTTTATTCCTGTCCTTTTCTGTCTTCGGTCCTTGCGAGCTCATTAAGAGAAATCCTAATCAACCGTGTTGATATGGCAATAAAGTATTGAATCTTAAATCAAGCTTTGACCAGACCAGGTGTTGGGGAGGGTGGGTATGTGTGTGGTGAGGTCCGACAAAACTAGGCCATCGATTCACAGCCTTGCCTCCCCACCTGCCCTGAAGAACAGCAGCCCCATTACAGCAATGTGGAAAAAAACCTCATTCACATTTCATACTCCATTTTCTGAGAAGTGGGTTCAGGATAGGCAGGTGTGAATCATAAGAAATGAGGCACTCGTTAGTGTGGCTGACAGGTTGATTCATCACCTCCGTCAGCAGCTTGTGAGGGGAGGGTGGGTGGAGGAGATGAGAGGAGGGGAGGGGAGGAGAGGAGGGGAGGGGGGGGGGGGGGGCAGTGGAATGACTGATGGAAGGGCCTGGTATGTTATCTCTGCGGGTTATCCAGGAGCATGGAATGATTTCCGTCCATAGAGGTCTGTGTCAACAATAGGGATGACTTGGGGCACACTCAACTGAGGGAACAACCCCTCCTCTGCCAGCTAGCCAATGGCAGGAATCCTTCTGTCATTCCTACACAGGGAGGATCTTTCAGGATGACATCTCCTAAACCAATCATCCTGGGTTTAGGGGATTAGCCACACCCAAGGCCTGCACCCTGCATGTAGGATGTGATTAAAAAGTTAGATTTAACCTAATTAGATCATTTCTGTGCAAAGGCCATCACATCTATGACTAGTGAGTCAAAATCTTTGGCACAGAATGGGCAACAGTACATTGAGTCAAGAAAGACATAAACCAGAGACCCGGGCTGATAAAGGGGGAGCAAAGAGTGCAAGCCAATAAATTCAGTGCTGTAATACAATATCAGTCCGCTCGCGAGGCAGCATAGCGTTAGCTCAGGTCTTAAACATTTCTGGAACGTTCTCAAACAGCCTGAAAAAAAAGCAGCCATGGCTCCGTCTGAGAGCCCTGTCGGTAAGAGGCTTGGCTCCGCTTCTGCTAGGTTACTGTGCCGAGGCCACGGCTAATGAAATGACTGCCAGCCGAAGAGACAGACAAAAGTTTTTTAAAAAAAGGGAGGGGATTTAAAATCGCTTTAGAAGAAAAAGAAGGGGGAAAAAAAAAAAAAATCGATGAACCAACACAGGGTTGTGAAACGGCTCATGTAATCCTTTCGGAGCCTGCCTGTGTCGCTCTGACTGTAGGTGTCTTATGAGATCATCCACACCTCGGAACATCCACCCCTTGAGGCCAGGGCAGAGGCAGGCTCCTTCAGGAGGTGGGGTGGGGTGGGGTGGGGTAGTGGGGAAGCTGGATGAGTGTGGAGCCAGAGTGAGTATTTCAATACCGTGTGACTTTGGAAATAAAACAGCTCAACTAAAGCATAACCGTGTGCCTTTAAATCATCCATCAAGCATGGCAGAGGAAAGAGATTTTTTCACATTAAGAATGAATTGTTCTCTTTGTCTTTCGCTCACGCTCACATACACACACACATAAACTTGACTGAATGCCTAAATCTGCATTTATGCACACGCATGCACAGACACAGACACAGACGCACACACACACACACACACAATATCATACAGTGGTGGATATGCAAGTTAACGAAGGACGGATACCTACATTTCATTACATTGACAGTCACAGATACTGAAGAAGGCTCCACTGACATGAACAAATTCTCAGCACTATCTTCGATCTTGACTAGGAGCTCGGGAGTGGGAGTGGGGGTGGGGGGGTGGGGGGAGAGGACCCGATTGAGAGCATGTGGCGGATGGGAGCAGAGCGTGTGACATGAGGCACAGCAAACTAAAAAAAGGGAAATGCTGCCTTTTCAGCCAGGCCTCGCATGGACACCGGATACTCTCAAGCAAGCAGATTCCCACATTTCCACCCAAATGCAGCACACATACGCGCACACATACGCGCGCACACACACACACACGCACACACACACACGCACACACACACACACACACACATTCCGTCCAGCAGAGAAAGGAAAGAGGGGACAGGATCCTCCTGTCAGAGTCAAGAGGCTCTACTTTAAGACAGTTTGGAAGTCTATTTAAAGAAGGTGATGTTGAAGGAGGGGGAGGAACAAAATGAAAGTAGGTGAGGGATAATAAAGAAGACATGGAGAGGACCGGAGAAGAGACTGTAAAGGAGGTGAGGTCACAGCACCTTATCAGATGCCTGTTTCTCAATCTCCCTCTCTTTAACACACACAAGCGCACACACACACACACACACACACACACACACACACACACAAACCCCTGCACACACACACACACAAACTCCTGCACACACACAAGTATACACAAGCCTGTAATAGGGGACTCGTAACTACTGAATTTTACTAGTTGACCATTTTTTCTAATAGTTGTCGTCTAGTCGTTATGCGCGGGTAGTATTACAGTACTGAAGTATTTCGTACGTAGAAATGTCTAGCCTGTTTAGCCTTTAGCCTTTTTGCCTACAGCACCAACTAGTGATTTTAATATTCCACTAATCAACTAACTAGCTGATTTTAATATTCCACTAATCAACTAACTAACCCTAGGAAACCCCTTGTCTGCACATGCAGTACACACACACACACACACACGCACACACACGCACACACAAGCAATGCCAACACTCAGTGTTTAATGCGATGAAGGACTGCCTTTTTTGTTATGGTGTGCACCAGAAATAACCGCTGACCTCTATATTTGGTTTTGAAGCCTCATCTGAAAATAGAGTGTTTGGCAGCAGAGAGTGTGCTAAAGTCTGGAGCCTTAAGTCTGAAGGGCCACTGGAAGGAAGTGTGTGTGTGTGTGTGTGTGTGTGTGTGCGTGTGTGTGTGTGTGTGTATGTGTGTGTGTGTGTGTGTGTGTGTGTGCGTGCGTGCGTGCGCGCGCGCATGTGTGTGTGTGTGTGTGTGTGTGTGTGTGTGTGTGTGTGACAGGGTGTTGCAAGGCCTTTGGATGGGGAGGCTTAGGGAACCATGCAGCAGCATGCGAGCATAAATGAACGGGAGAATGAGAGGACGAGGGGAAAGCAAGAAATAAAGAAAGAAAGAGCGAAGGAAGGAAAGAAAGAAGCAAATAAAGCAACGTAGGCCGGTAATCTTGTGACTGGGCGGTTAGCCTTGTTTGTAAATACGCTGTATTCCATGAATGGACCACACTAATCGCGTTCCACTGCAGGGTTAGAACCTGGGTGTTAAAACACAGAGAAAAAATATGGGGTTCTTTTTTGGTGTTGTAAGTACAGTGCAGTAATGCCACACTGACACATGCCACCAGAATTGGCAGACCTTAAAATCTGCCCCCGGAAGGAAATCAATTAATACAATTAATGCTCTCGGACATTAGGACTTTAAGCCTCGTGGAATGGATGAGGGAATGCAAGTTGTAAGGAAGGGAGGGAGAAGGAAAGAGAGGGAGAAAAAGAAACGGAAAAAAGTTGAGGAGTTGAGGAGGGCCTTGCCAGTGAGTCACTAAAAAAGGGAAATGGGAGTGATTCAGTGAATGAGACCTGAGATGAAAGAATGAGTGAGACCGAGAGAGAAAGAGAAAGAGAGAAAGAGAAAAAGAGAGAAAGAGGGAGGAAGAGGAGGGTGGGGGGTTGAGAGAGGTGGCAGGGTGGGGGAGATGAGGTAGAGAGTGAGAAAAAGTTAAATGGAGACAAAGATAAAAAAGAGCCTCTCTCTCCTCCTTCCTCCTTCCCTCTCTCTCCCCCTCTCTCTCTCCCTCTGTCCTAATATGGAAGGTTTGTGCAGGAGTTGGAGCCATGTGGGCTTTGGCCCGCACTCTGCTCCTTGTGTGTGATTAGATCAGGGCCCCTCCTCTTCCCACTCCTCCCCTCCCTCCATCCCTCCATCTCTCTCTCCCTCTCTTTTTCGCTCCCCCTGCCCAGACCCCTCTACAGTCCCCCCAAACCCCACCAGCCAATAGAGTCCCCCCCCCCCCCCCGCCACTGCCACCACCACCCCTATCCCCTCCAAACCTGCCCACGCCACTCCTCTCCATACACCTCCACCCTTCACAGAACCACACCCAACACTGACGTGAGAGAGAGAGAGAGAGAGAGAGAGAGAGAGAGAGAGAGAGAGAGTGTGAGTGAGAGAGAGAGAGAGGGAGGGAATGAGGGAGAGATAGAGAGAAAGAAAGAAAGAGAGAAAGAAAGAAAGATAGAGAGGGGGGTGATGTGTGAGAGAGGGAATGAGGGAGAGAGATTTTATGATGTACAGACCACATCTAAACAAGGAAGAGGAGGAGGGCCAAGAGGCTATATCAAACTGGGCTTGTTTATACAGATACGGAGAGTCACAGGGGACAAAAATAAACTGGTGTGCTCACATTGGAGTGGGTCTGGGGGAGTAAATGTTAGAAGGGGGGCAGACTCCAGCATTTCCGTCACAACGCTCCTCTCTTCCTGACTCACTCTTCTTCCCTGAACAGTTCTGGCTCAACTCCCAAAGAGCAGAGATGAAATGCAGGAATCCAGCTGGTATTGAACAGCCAGCCCCACACACACACACACACACACACACACACACACACACACACACACACACACACACACACACAAAAGTACAAAAGAATGTAGAAATGAGAAAGACAGAGTATAGATAGATAGCAAAGAAGGGGAAGGAGAGAGAACATTCTAGAGGTGTGGCACTCAGCTGCTGGTTAACAGCTGCACTGATGCACTGACGTCTGCTGCAGCCACACCCTGCAGCATTTTAACACTCAGTCTGTGCGGTTGAGTGCTTAGATCTCCATACCCATAGCTGGGGAAGTGTGCATCTTTGTGTGTTGCATTGGCCGCTCTTCTTGCTTGGTTGTGCGTTCCTCGAGAGCGCTGAGATTTCGTCCAACTGGCCTGTCCAGCGCTCTGCTCCTTATGAGCAGGCCAGATCGCAGCTGCAGTAGCCTACAGCTAAACAAGGCAAATAAAGGATAGAGATTTATAGCTCCACTGATGCCATTACTCCTCTCTGGCTCCCCCTCTCTCTGGGCTTGTGTGAGCGTTTCTCCCAGGCCTGGAGAAGCTGAAGTTTGTTTTTGCCTTGGGACTGAGCAGTATTCCCATGGCTGTACCACTCGGACGCCTATTTATAGTGCTGCTGGCTGGGGCCTCCTATAACAGCCTGTTCCCTCCAAACCTCTCTCTGCCCACCGTCACCACGGCAACCGGGGAATAAACAGGAGAAGACCACAACCACTATCTTCATATCAGATCCCCCAATTTCTCTTCCTCTCTCGATCTCTGAGACACACGCACGCACGCACACACGCACACAGGCACGCACACATGCACACACAGATATGGGGGGGGTCACAAAACTTCCATGCAAAAGACGAGGGAACTCCATGAGCCTAACCTTAAAAACAATGAAGCATCTCGAGGCCATGTATGCACTTGGCTCTGTGTAAAAGGGCTAATGTTTGTCTAAGGGGCTCTTTAAAAAGGCAGAAATGCAGCCAACAGGAGGAGGAACACAGAGCGACTGCTGAGTGTGTGTGTCCGTGCATGTGTCTGTATTTGTGTGTGTGTGTGTGTGTGTGTGTGTGTGTGTTTCCACTGCGAGTTCCCGTCAGCGCATGTAGGTTGCACATGTTTGTTTGTTTGTAAGCATTAACTGTGGCATTTAAAGCTGTGGCTGTTGAAAGCCACTGAGCAGGCTGGATTAGTCTGGGCGCCGGGGGTGACTGTGGAGGTGTGGGGCAGGAGGCAGGTGGAGGTGAGAGGTACTGTACGAGGGGGGCCTGGTCTTCCCCCACTGACACCAGTCCAGCGCTCTGGGCACTGCACAGGGGTCAGGCAGAGAGCTCCACAGGCTTGGGGTCAGCACAGATTACTCTGCAGTACACACACAAGGTGTGCTGTCACATATATATCACACACACACAAACACACACACACACACACACACACAGGCAAACATATACGGGAACAGAAGAAGCAGGGGATGGAGCATGCACACACACACACACCTGGTGTCCAACCTGGGAGATCAACTCCAGCACTGGCCGGTGCTAAAGCATGAGGGCATGAGCGGTAACCTTTAGACCACTGCGGTGCTGGGAAGTGGAGCCCCCCCACGTGGAGTTACTCTTTAACAGGCCTCTTAAACCTCCTCCATCAGAGCGCACCAACACACACACACACACACACACACACACACACACACACACACACACACACACACTCCCTCTTGCTCTCCTGCTAGACAGCACTCCGTCTAGACTGCTGCAGTCATAGCAAAGCCCAGTTAGCTGCCAGACAACCGCAGTCTGACCCGCCTTGAAGAAAATCACATACACACACACACACACACACACAAACACCTGTCCTACTCATGGACATCTATCACCTGACATCTCCTATATTATGAGTTGTTTGATGCTGTCAGGGTTAAAATGTGGGGTGTCCCTTTATTGCGGTCATCTAAACGTTGAATGTTAAATGTCTAAGGACAGGAGAATCATTTAGCCATGTCAGATCAGAGTTGGGTACAAATCCCAAACAGAGGGTACATCTCCATCTAGAATAGCAGCCAGATCCCTCTCTCCTTTTCACGTGATGACGTGGACAGTAGTTTACTTTCAGAGCTGCAGTCAGGACTCCAAGGGCACCTGACAGATAAAAAACATTGTCCTCTTACAGACTGTGCCAGTTCAGCAAAAGTGCACGCACACCAACAAATGCAAACACCCACAATCACACCACACACACACACACACACACACACACACACACACACAAAGGTGATGAGTCAAAGAGCGCAGGGGTCGGTGGCCTCCACACTCAATCCACACCTAATCAGTTGCCCCTTCACGCAGGGCAGTAAATACCCACCTGTGGTAGCCACAGGGGAGAGGGAGGGGTCAGAGGGCGCTGGGGAGGTGCTCCCTTTCTGACCACACACACACACACAGTCACAGTCACTGGTTTGTGTGTGTGTGCGCATATGTTTGTGCATGAGTGTGTCTAAGTGAGTGAGACAATTCTAGTCAGGTGATTACTGAGGGGGGCTGCAGGCCCCAACAACTACTTACAGCCAGTTGACACAGTGTAGCCTTTCTGTGCAGTTCTCTCACACACACACACACACACACTCACACACACACACAGCAAGGTCCTACTACAACACAGATGTCAGTGAGTACGCAAGCAAGGCTATTTTTACACAGCAGGACCTCGACCCTGAGCCCGACAACAATCCATGCTCAAGGATAAGAGTGTGTGAGAGCCTTGGCTTCACTAAAAGCATTAAGGGTAAATTATGCTGCCCGCAGTGCAAACAAGGAGAAACAGCTCACTAGCATTTTACAAAAGGTCCGTTAGGGGAATTTACACACACACAAAAACAAAATCTACATGCATACACACACTCTTCTACATAGAAGTTAAGGGAATTATAGCATGCATCTATGCATGTCTATGTGTGCGTGTGTGTGTGTGCATGCGTGTGTGTGTGTCCTAGCTTACTGTGTGAGTGTGTGTGTTTGAGAGAGGAGTGCAGGAGAGAAGGAGGTTATATTTTCATATCGACAGCGTTGTTCTTTCTCTCCCTGCTAAGTGCAACTTTGTCTTTTATGGAATGGCTGCCATGACCGTGAATGAGATCCAGATGTGAGCTCCAAGACAAAGAAGAATTCAGGGGATATAAATAGGCCCTGATTAATGGTCAGGATGGGCCCACTGATGTGGGGAGACCGCTTTCCTGGGGAGAATTGTACACTCTACCCCCCTGGGTCACCTCCGTGCATCCCCCAAAAACCTCAGCGTGCATCCCGCTGTAGGGCCCCGTTCCCTGGGCTTGGGTGTCGTGTGTGTGTGTGTGTGGGGGGGGGGGGGGGGGGCACACACCAAAACACAAACACAAAGTCAACACCAATACAAACACACATGGTAAGTTTACACACATGCACAAACCCAGATTCAGTGAGTCTCTGAGGCAGTTACCAGATAGATCCAGAGAGCCCTGAGGGGCCAAAAGGTCAAAACCCTGACCACCCCTAACCCTTACACCCTGACCACCCCTAACCCTTCCATCCTGACCCCTCAGACTGACCCAGGATCACATCTGATGCACATGTGGCCAGACCACTCTACTGTTCTATTCAGTGACCATTTGAGACAGTATGCACAGCACACACTTGACACCTGATTATGGGGTTAGCGCCGAGATCAGCGGGAGACTTGTTAAAGCAGGGGTTAGATGAGAGACTGCTTAACACCCAGAGGTCCAAACCATCACCACCCCTTTAAATGACTCCAGGCTGGGGCCTCCCCTTTAAAAGCACACACACACACACACACTACTTGGGGGTGTGGGGGCATAAATGAAAAAGCAGCCGAGGAACTCTTGTTATTTCAGCTGCATCTGCTTTACTATTTCTGACTTCAGCACTGTACCAAACCCCTCTTTTTCCCTCTCTCTCTCTCTCTCTCTCTCTCCCTCCTCTCTCTCTCTCTCTCAAAGCTGGATCAAAGAACATTGGGCGTGGACAAGAAGTGAGAAAGTGGGAGGGAAAAGGGAGGGAGAGAGAGAGAAAGTTAAGTCTCCACTGAAAGGACAGCGTGAAGCTGATCTGGCGGTGACGTAGAAGGGACATGGCTCCCCGCTGACCGGGCCAAAAGGCCCTCTCTCTCTCTCTCTCTCCCTCCCTCTTTCTCTGTCTCTCTCTCTCCCTCTCCCACTGGGCCAAAGATGAGCGGCATGACTGCTAAAGCCCAAAGCAAGCGGGATTATGTGAAAATATGATAGCAAAGCGTTCCCAGTGAAACATGAAAACATTGCACACACACACAAAGCGACCGCATGAGAGGCACCGAGCCAGCGGAGGAGCTCCAGGGAACTGGTCCTGGCAGAGGCGGCCGTTTGCGGCCCTTCTTTAGGACAACATACATGACCGTGCTGTGCTGTCCTGTGATGAGTTATGATAGGAAAATGTCAAAATAAGGGGAGATGGGTAATGTGCACTGGGTTTCAGAGTGCAACACAACCGTGGGACAAAGAACCAAAAGTGGCTGATAATTCCCATTTTAAAGATGTTATGTTACCTCACTTAACCTTGTCATGCAGTCGGTTTTGAACCAACGCCAGTGATTGCGGCCCCAGTGATTTCTTTCTCAGATGACCCCCTTTCTGTAATAGCAAACTATGGAGTCTTATTACAGGAGCTCTAAAACACAGGCCTCTCATTCAACCTGGGCCCATCGGAGAATAATGACACAATTTATCTACTGTCTCACAGCTGTCAAGCCCCCACAGGGGGAGGGGAGTGGTGGGAGTCGCTGTGTGTGTATGTGTGTGTGTGTGTGTGTGTGTGAGAGAGTGAAAGAAAGAAAGAAAGAAAGAAAGAAAGAAAGAAAGAAAGAAAGAAAGAAAGAAAGAAAGAAAGAAAGAAAGAAAGAAAGAAAGAAAGAAAGAAAGAAAGAAAGAAAGAAAGAAAGAAAGTGTGTGTGTGTGTACTGTATGTGTGTGTGTGTAGGATTGTTCGGTCTTCAGCCCCTGCCCCAAGCCCTTCCTTCCCTCCTCTCTCAGCTCCCAGCACCACAGAAAACGGCAGTCATTACCATCATTCCAATCATCATTACTAACGGTAATTGCCGTTATTATGATTGGCCGGCGCGTAATCCGCAGGCCTCGACAGGGGCCCCGGACGAGTGGGTCCAGCCAGAGGACAGTGGGATTCTTCCCCTCTGTGTGAGGACACACACTTGGAAAGGAGACGCTTGCTGGGGGCCAGGACTCAACCACACATGCCGCCCCCCCCCCATTCCCTCCGGTCCTTCTAACCTCCATACGGCATTAACAGTCCACCACAGCACTAACCGATCAGATCAACCCATTTCTCCGCTACGGCATTATCAGATGAGACCAGCTAATCTATTATTGTTGTGGAGAGTCAAGGACACGCACGCACTAAGACACACATTGACAGACACACACACACACACACACACACACACACACACACACACACACACACACACACACACACACACACACACACACACACCAGCAAAGACTCAAGTGAGAGCTATGTTCTCATACCCATTAAGCATGTATCTTCCCACTCCCGGCTGCAGTGGCACAGGCCGGATGTTTGCTTGGCGCTGCAATCAGTGAGGTGACCTTGATCAGCCTGAAGTGGCCAAGTGTGTGTAGCACCCACAGTGTGTGCTGTGTCCCTTATCACACTGATTGAAGGAGCACACAAGGAAAGTAGTAGGTAGGGTGGGAAAACAAACACAACCAATGCTACAGAGAAAAGAAAAGTAGGAGAGAGAGGTTGAAGTGTTGAACTATGCTCTGGGCCGAGAGAACCAGATATGGCTTACAAGACTGAACAATCTGAGAGTTGAGTAAGACTCTGAGGCTTATATGAGGATCAATTATCCCCTGGCCCACTCACAGTCCAGTCCCCAGAAGACATGCCATGGCGGGATCAATGGGCTGAGAACTCAGTCCACATTTCTGGAACGTTCCTGCGTCTGTCTACTTAACCCCCCCCAATCATGTCAGAAAGCATCCAGAACCTCCCACTATGTGAGCACTGGACACCGACCAATTAAGTAGCACAAACACAACCATCTGGAAAAAAGAAAGGAGGAAGAGAAGTCTCAAGAAAAAAAAAGCAACAAAAACAACACACCGAGCTGGACGTCCATTTCCCAAGACCTCATGTGACATGGTGAACCTCCATCAACCCAGGGGCTAGCTGTTTTGGCAGCCTGGAGCTGGCCTGGGGTGGCTGGCTGGTAGTGAGAGGTTCTGCCCTGGGATGGCCCTCTCGAGGACAAAGGCCAGCAGACAGCAGACAGGGTGCCAGCTCTCCCTGGACCCGGACCACGGGCCCTGCGTCAAACGTCTTCAAAGCCCCGCCAGCAGCGGCCCTATTTGGCCTTGGAGGACTCGCCCCCCCCCCCCCCCCCCCCCCCCCCCATCCCCTCAATCTGATTGAAAGACTTTCAGGCATTACAGTATATCACAGTGCCGGAGGAGGACAGCTAGTAAAAACAAACATGCCTCAAACTGAAGGGGTTGGTAAACGTCACCCCCTCGACCTGGAGGCTGGCGGCACGCCATCTTAAATGGCGGTTAGCCGTAAGGTAAGTTGGTATGAGCTCATCTGCTCCACACTGGGGTTTTGAGTTGCTTAAGGCATGACATAATGCCTGAGTCTGAGTGATGATAAAAGGCTAGAACAGCAGACAGGGCAGGCAAGTCAATCAAGACGGAACGGTAAACGGTCAGCGTAAACTATGCCACTGACATCATCTATATAACCCACGTGTGCATGAGTCAACTCTGCTTTTGTTATACAATTAGCGATAACATGCAAGCGCAAGCGTGAAGCTGAAACTGCCAAGTACAATATTGCCATTGCAAAGGAGATGTTTTCCTGTGAGGGAATTCTTATGAAAGATAGACTTGCTCGGAATAATTTCTACAGGCCGTCACATAAAAACATCCTTTGTTCACCCCCCCAAAAAAGGGTTCCACATGAAAAAAAGCCTTTATGTTCTCGAGCCTCTGAAGAGCGGCACAGCGGGCAGGGTAGACCACTGACGCCAGATCAGCCCCTCCACTGACAGGCCGGGGTAAACACCAGCACGCCGGTCATTGCATCTGACCTGCCCTTGTGGTTTCCAGAGGAACAGAACTCCTACTGACGGGCAGGAAAATACACTTTCTAATCTACAAAATGACTGCAGCATTCAGCATACCAGTGGAAAAATAACAATAGCCCAGGGCCCGGCATCTCAGGCATCTGTGTGACGCTTGTTCCAGGGAAGGCTTTAATAGAATACAGCGCTCAAGATAAGTGGTTATTCCCATAAACAGAGAAGAGTCCTACCCATGCTCGGCCCACTAAGTCCAAGGCCTTCTGCGGAGGAACAGAGTTCTGGTCTACAAGGGCCTTCCTGGCGTCGCTTCGGAGACGGCAGCTTGTCCTGAACCGCCGGACGGATCCCATCGAAGGAGGGGAGAGGACAAAGGTGAGGAGAAGCGACAGAGCTTGTTCCAGGAACGTCTTGGTCATTCTTGTAGCTTTGTTGCCCATGCGCCTGACAATGAGGGGGTCGCGTTCTCTCTCTCTCTTTCTCTCCCTCTCTCTGGAACCCTCTCTCTCTCTCTCTGCGTGTGCACCGGCCTGCCCACGGTCAGCGTCCAGAGGCCCCGGCACCCGACCACGCGCCCAGCTATGCCGGTCTGCCACCACAGAGCTCACTTTGTGTCGGGCGAGAGGAGTGGGCACCAAGACCCGATGAGGAAACCCTGCAGGACTAAGGATGGGGTTTTATTCCCGGTGTATGGGAGCCTTGTTGCAAGACCCCTCTGCCCCCACACACCACCCCATCACACAATACATTATTCTCTTTGGCTGACAGCATGCTACTAAACAGGTCAGTTGACAGCATGCTACTAAACAGGTCAGTTGTCTCCTCAAGAAATGTGAAAATCTCAGAGGGATTTGTTGGGATGTTTTTGTACAGAAGGATGGCTTCCAAATAGCCCAATGTAAACTTTTGTATAGAGGGATGGCTTCCAAATTACTGAAAGGGTCTAGCAAACATAAAAGGACCAAAAATAGGTGACTAGAGAGGGAAGGTTTGTTTTGACAAGTCGGACCGAAGGATGAGACCACATCAGAGCAACCAAGAGAGGGCTTTTCCCTTCAGATCTAAGCAGACAAATATACGGACACTGCAGGACAGCGTTACGGCTGTCCTCAATGAGGTGCACTGAAAACACACATACACACACGCGATACAAACACATATGAACACACACGCAATAAAAAAACACACACGCACACACACACACACACACACACACACACACACACACACACACATTATAAAAACACACATGCATGCACACACACATGGCAAACTGCTCGCTCGAGGAACTTCAGAAAAGTGCTGTTTCAGAGTGACTTCCCTTACATAAGCAAACACAAGGCTATAATTAGGATGGGTGGTTCCATCATAATGAGAGAGGAGGACAGAGAGGGAGAAGGAGGACGACAGAAAGCAAGGGAAGAGGAGAGGAGAGAAAGAGCTAGAAGACAAACGGACAAGGGAAAAGGGGGACAAATGAACAGGGACAGTAAAACACACCAAGACGTCAGTTGTCCGTAAAAAGTAACTCAAGTGTGACATTTCATTTTAAACAAAGGCTTTACTCAGCCTGAGAGAAGCCGTCTGTTCTGACTGGGACAGATGTTCTCAAGAGTGTCGCTGTGAGCAGTGACATGTCAAATGGCTTTCAGTGACTTTTACTCACAACCTGGTGTCATCAGCATGGGGGGTTTACTCACATCTACTGTACATTCATAACACACTTAGGCAAAACCATTTCTCCTTGCGCACAATATAATAATAAAATATTTAAATCTGGATGACTCAGGTTTATAAAACTTTCAGGTACTGTTTGAAAATTGAACCCATTCATCTATTCAGCAATGCACATGAACAGACACAACTCTACTAAATGTTGGGTACTTCTCCTGCATGATCCTCTGCTTGAGCTCCATTCAAACGTTCTACATTTGTTTTATCGCATAACTATGGATAAAAATAGGAGCTACATTGTAAACATTTCAACACAGACAGGCAATAAAAGGGCCTAGTCCTGTGGGAGCCAATGAAGAAAGCATAGCACAGCAGATGAAAAGGGAAAGAAAACATGTTTTAGGAAATACGCTGATAACTCCTGCTTCCTCACCAGGGACCCGGGGTTATCCAGCTGCCCAAAGAATGTCCCCATTATTTGTCCATGCCTTCACGCACGCGCACACACACACACACACACACACACACACACACACACACACACACACACACACACACACACACACACACACACACACACACACACACAGAAAACAGGTGTATGATATTAGTGTTCCTTGTTGCTAAAGATGGCCTGAATAGCCCACTCATTAGTGAAAAGATAGAAGACTTCCTCTAACTCAGAAGCACAGCAGAGTATATGCCTTAACTCCATCTAAATGACTTGACTGACCATACAGTATATGGCAAACAAACTGATATGGCTTAAACTAGCGGATGCAGATGGATAGCTCGCTTCCTGTATATGCTTAGAGCATGTGACTTTGCCTACTGTTTGTCTGTGTGTGTCCAGTGGACACTGGGATGCTCCCCAGAGGACTGGGCTCTGCTCTGGCCAGGAAGCAGGGGGAAGGGAGAAGATGGGGGCTGTGATTTGTGTGTGTGTGTGTGTGTGTGTGTGTGTGTGTGTGAGATATATTTATGTGTGTGTCACAGAGAGAGAGAGAAAGAGAGACACAGACAGAGAGAGAGAGAGAGAAAGAGAGAGAGTGTGAGAGAGAAAGGGGCAGTCCCCATCAATCCCCCTTTCCAGCCCATTTCCCTCCTCTGCCTGACCCTGGGCAGGCCCACTCTGGAGTTGTGCCAGGGATGCCATGGGAAACGCTGAACCTGCCTGCCGCTGTGTCAACCCCCTCTCCCCACCCCCACCCCGTCAACGTCCCCCCTGTCCAACCCACTGACCCCCCCTCCGCGCCCTCGACCCTCCTCCCCGACCCTGTTCTCATGGAGTGGTCTGTGTCACTGGGCCTGTGCTCAACCCCTGGAAAAGGACACTGAATCAGGAGACGGTCACAATGGAACAAAGACCCTCTCCTCTCCCCTCATCTCTCTCCACTGCTGACCCGGGCTACTCTAGGGAGAGTGAAGTGATTTGGGGCCATTTGAGGCTCTCGTCTTTTTCTCTTTCATGTCATAGCCAGCGAGGACCCGTCTCTCGAGCGATGTCAGCTCGTTCTTGAAAAGTTCCTGAAAGCTGCCTGCGCAATCTCTCCTCTTTATCTGGGTTATGTTTCAGACAAGAGCACTCACCGTGGATCTCAGAGTCGGCCTCGAAAACATGCACACACACGAGCTCATTATTCATACGCTCAAACGTTGGGGAAAAGTGCATAAAAGAACAAGGCTTTTAGTGTTGGCAAAATGAATACAGAATTTAAAAAAAAATGACTCGAAGCGAAATCAATAACAAGTCAAAACAACTTCGTGTTCCACTTACATGTCTGTCACTGTATGACTGGATCCATATACAGACACCACAGTAAAGGGCTTCAGCCAAGTTTATAGTGTTGAGAGACAGCCAAGACTAAGGCTGTACACTGAAACAGACCCTTTCCTCTTATAGTATGGATACAGCTTTCCAAAATGGTGAGCTTGTCAGGAGGATGACCACAAACAAGAACACACTCTCTTGCTTTCCTCATACACTTACACTTCCACATACACCTAATCACACACACACACCCACACACACACACGCAAATGTATGGTCAGTGTATGTAACACACACACACGCATGTTGGCTTAGCAGAGCAGCAGCAGCAGCAGCAAAATCTGGCAGCAGGGCTCGCGGCCCTTAGAATCACAGGGCTCCCCGGCCACGTATTTGTGCTATCTGCACGACACGCCGTCTCCAAGCACACCGTGAACACGCACGACCCAAACAGGGCCCGCTCACAAATTAGTCAGCGCGGTGGCCACCTCCGTCCACCCCTGCCTGCCTGCCTGCCTGCCTGCCGAGGAGCAGCCTCCACCCGCTGGCTCCTCTCTCTCTCTCTCTCTCTCTTTCTCTCTCTCTCTCCTTCTCTCTCTCTCTCTCTTTCTCTCTCCTCCACCTCCGCCAGGCCCTGGCTCTCCGACAGACAATGCACTTCCCCCTGAAGAGAGGGAGCGCTGGCCCGCCGCTGCTCTGTACAATCCCAGTGACCTCAGCAGAGAGGGAGCGCAGGGCCTCGCCATCAGCGGCATATAGGGTTTCAGAGCCCGGGAACAGAAAACATTACTGGCTCTCCGCGCACCGCGCCATTAGCAGACCGTCGGCACAAAGCGGCTAAAGGTTAACTAAAGGGAAGATATTTTAAAAGTTGGAGGACTGGAGAGGGGGTTACGGAGAGGGCTGGTAAAGAAAATAAGGCCAAATGGAACATGGAATGGGGGGAGAGAGAGAGAGTGTGTGGGAGAGAGAGAGAAAGAGAGAGAGAGAGGAGAAAAAGTGGTGTGTTCCTATGGAGGCTTTCTGAGCCCGTTCCTCGCGGGTGGTCTGATTAATGAAATAAATAATATGGGCTGCAGTGTAAACAGAGAGCTCTCTGCCCAGAGCTACATAAACCGCCTCCATCAGGGCCTCAGACACGCCTCAATCTGCCCCCTCCCTCCCTCTCTCTCTCTCCACCAGCTCTCACCCCATCCTTCTTCTCCTGTTGCACCCCAATACACAACTTCAGTGCCAAACACCTTTCAGACTAAAAGCCCCACTCCATTCTGGAGCTGCCACTGGCGTCCAACAGCACCCCACACACAGCCCAGCTGAGGGCTCTGGTCAGGCTTTTACAATGTTAACATTCATTAATATGAACACACCACTGGTGGATGGCCAGGGCGGCTCTATCCAAAACTTCTGCACTTACATTATTGAAATTGGTCTAATTGTTTTATACAGTGAGGTCAACAATCTTTCAATGAATATATTCATGCATATGTTTGTATGTGTGTGTGTGTGTGTGTGTAATGAATAACAGAGCACCCCTGCACCTCCTCAGGCTCAGTGTGAGAGAGGAAGAGGAAGAGGAAGAGAAAACAGCGCTCTGACACACTGCAGAAGAGCGGCACTCTGTCAAACCCCACGTTGTATTTGTTCCAGCTAAAGGCAGCCCATCACCATGACAGAAGCCATGTCATGTCATCGGAGCTCTAAATTTAAACCTCTTCGCGCCAGTGCTGGCCGACCCAGCGGCGGCGGAGGAGCCCTCTCCCCCTCAAAGACACCCGTCCTTCTGGGCCGGCCTCAGCCATTATGCAACAGCACACAAGGGAAGATAGGGCACATTCCTCCTGCCTGTTTAAGTGAAAACAACATGGAACGAGTGAGAGAGCTCTTTCCCACTCGCTCTCTCGCCGCCTCTCCCCATGGTCTTCCAGTTCATCAGCCCCGGGTTCGTCATTTTGCCCCTCTGCTTCCCGTCAATGATGGCAGACGGTCCTCTCGAGCTGTGGAATGTTCTACCTTTCCTAGTTCTTTTCTCTCAGTTGGCCAATATCTCGGAGGTCTCTCCTCCCGACACATTCTCCCTCTCTTTCTCTTTCTCTCGCTCCCCCTCTCTCTCTTCCTCCCCCTTGTTGCTGTACCTGATATCTGGGATGAATCTCATTTTAAGAAGCATGAAGGCAATGACCTCATCTCCCTGCAATGCTTCCTGTTCAGAACGATCCTCAAAAAAAAAAAAAGAGGGCAAAGTCATTTGAGAGAAGTGAGGGAGTTTTAGAAGCATGTCCTTTGAGTGGAAAAGGAGTGTGAAAAACGTAATGGATGGTATCGGAGGGGAGAAGTGTGGGGGGGGGGGGGGGCAGAGAGAGTAAGAGAGAATGGGGGAGGGGGGGTGGGGGGGTCAAGTAAGAAAGCTCTTCTCCACAAAAGGGAAAGAAGCTCTTGTTCTTAGAGCTTAGAGCTCTTGTCTTTAGCTCTACCCAGGAATAGTGCACTTCCACCAAGACTGCAGAGCTGCCCTTCTTATACAAAGTCTGCAGGTTCTACTAGTCCATCTAAAATAAAATCGAATTTCTTTTCTCAAATGAAAGTTCTGAAACAAACAAAACATTGGATACTTTATGAACAGATGTTCTGAGATGCCTGTAAGACATTAACATGCAGAGCCGTGTGAGAGACACAGAGAAGCAAAAGGAGGGCAGGAGAGAAGGACATAATAGCACAAGGTGCTGGGGGACGTCCCTCTGTAGAAAGGGACACTTTCAAACGGCTGGCACCTGATACATGCTGACAGGTATCAGATTTTTCCCGTTCTCTCCCATATGTGCACGCAAACACACACACACAGAGTCTCACACACACACACACACACAAAACAGGTGTATGATATTAGTGTTCCTTCCAGACAGAGTCACACACACATACACACACAATCAAACAGACACACTCATACTGTACGTCAGGCGATGTTCCAAAAGAGACAGACATGGCTGGTCCCTCTCAGCAGCAGCCCTCCAAACATGAGTGGACAGTGGACACATGTCCTCATTTAGACTAAGACTTTAATCCTCACCCTAACACAACACAGCAACGCCAGGCACAGCAGCATCAAAGCATCCGTCTGGCATTCCCAAACACAGACTGAAATATCAAAACACACACACGCACCCACACACACACACATACACGCACGCACGCACACACACACACACTAACAGACTGGACCGATCCAGTCTAGGACCACCAGAGGGCCTGTGGTGCTCTCTGGGATTCAATTAAGGGCTTGTGTTTGGCCATGGAGCTCGGAGATTGGCACTGCTGGCCAGGCCTGGCCTGTTTAAGCCTGGCCCGAAACACAGCTTGCGGGCCAGCGGAGCGGACCACGGCTCGCTGGCTATTATCAGACGCATTAGTAACCACAACAACTTCCTGTTCCTGAGCCCGGCGCTTCCTGTCTGCACAGGATCAGGCGGCGCTGTCAGAGCGCGCACGCCAGGCTGCAGTTGGACAGTCTGCAGGGCTGCACGCCCCTCCGTCATGCACCTACACACAGCATTCACTCACAGAGGCAGTGTGTGTGTGTGTGTGTGTGTGTTTGGTCCAGTGTGTGCATGT